>NC_056739.1:880038823-880106323 GCF_019279795.1 Protopterus annectens | reverse complement strand
CACAAGGTTGGTCACTGTTTTTGTTAATGAGCACAGAACAGTTGTTTAGATTTCATTCTTTTGATAATGTCTTCTACAGTGTGAGATAAATCATATGATAGATCCTAATTGTAACACAAAAATTCTCTTCAGTGGGTGTCACTCTGCAACTGCTACTTAGGACACTTTAGTACCCTGCTGCTGTAGATATTACTGCTCAACATCAGAACAAGCAGGAATATCATTGCCCATGTTGTAATCTAGTTCTGAACTATTCAATCACATTTTTAAATTTGTATAATGCAGACATACTATTCTGGCCTTCAGTGTGGTTCTGTTCAGACATTTCTGTGGTTTTCAGAGTCCCTGTCTAGTCTTGGTCATCTCTAGTATTCTCCTTATGTATTAAGGATTATTTTTCCTTTGCAGGTCTATTGCAGCTGCTCAACTTTCTTGTATGAGCTTGGCTTGTGAGGCATGGGTTGACACACACTTGTTTTAATTTACTGTTTGCTTCCTCCAGAGAATTACTTTAGAATTTTTCAGCCTGCAGATATTTACACTTAGTGGTTAACATCTATCCTGCAATGTAACTATTTTCTACCTGAAGTACATTCAGAAAACTTTTATTTTTGTATTATAGTTCCTGTTTCTTTTTTTATTATTAAGCACACCTAAGTCAATGTTATTGTATCACTGTCATTCCTTTTATATAGCCATTTTGAATTCTTCACTGACCAGCACCAGCTGTTTACTTTCTTTTATACCCTCTGACTTCTTTTTTATAAGATAAGCCACCTCACTATTATGAGCATGAGTTTGTATGTAGTTCTTCATTTTATTCCTAGTCACTTGGATTTGTCCCTTTAGTAATTCATTCCTGGCTTGCACATTCTGACACTTTACTTTTATATCATGTAGGACACTGCTTACCTTTTGCTTACCTGCTATAAGTTTTCCTTTCCACTCTGCAAATGCACAATGTTGGCTAATGTCTGAAATTATTTTTCTTTTGCCTTTCAGGTTACAACATCAGGACACTTTGCTCTTTTTTCTTGTGGCTTCAGATTTCAGTTGATTCAGTTCTTTCAGATTTACTTTTATGCTTTACTGTTCCTACTTTATAGGCAGTAGAATCTTTCCAACAACTCAACAATTTCATTATCTGTTCTAGTTTATCATTTCCTTTTGTTAGTCAGAGACAGTCAACAACCTTATAAAAATCTAGTTCATTCTATGTTCATTTTCAGAAACCATCTCTTCCACAACTGCTATTAGTTTTCTTTACTTAGCAAAAGCACCCCTAGTCTGTCTTAGCATGTCTGCACTCTCAGTTAACTCTCTAACTTCATCTTGCAGCATTATACAGTATTGAAAGACAGTCTAATTTACTCTCTATTGCTACTGGGTAGTCCTTTGTTGCCCGAGTATTTTCTCTGCAACAAGCTCCACTGCTTTTTTTCTGCTAGTTCTTATTTCTTAACACGCTACAATTTCATACCTACATTCTGCTCTTAAGCATAATCTATTCCATTTCATTTAGAGTCATTTGAGCTAGAATCATTACTCTCAAATATGGCTTCACTTTGTATAGGTGCAAATTTTGACTGCAAAATATCAATTTGTGCATATCAGAGATATTCTGATGCAAAACATTCTCATTCTATGCCACAGCACTGTTTGTAACCAGACTTAGTTGGCAATTACCACTTGTTTTGTGATCCGTTTGCTGTTTCTCAGCAAAGCGTAACATATATTCACCTTCCTTGATATTAGCATATAAAGTGTTTTGCTTATTACTTCTTTTGTCTGTGTTTTTAATGCAATTTACAATCAGTTTTTCCTGTCAGGCAGTTAGAACAGTGGGGTAAAGCTTTGAGCTGTAGTTCCTTTGGTACATGGTCCGATACCTTCAGCCCTAATTTGCCTACTGTATGAACTTGAGCAAGTCCCTTAACCACACATTGCTTAAGAGAAACCAGGTATTTGGGCTAGGCTCCTCAATAGTCCCCTGGACTGCAAGTCCCTTGTAACTATTATAAACTCATTTATGATTTTCATACACTTTGCTACATACATCACCTTGTAGGATTCTTTACTTCTCAACAAGTAGGGCCTAAACACACACACACACACACACACACACAAAACACACACTTCTCTACAGAAAACAGAAACACTGTGAATTTTATTTGATTTAAACAAGGAAATCATCTCAAGTACAAAAAATGTCTGGTTCATGTAAGCAGTATTTTTTCAATGTTGCAGTTCATCTTATTCTATATTTATGTGGCAGTTATTTTCCTGACCATGTTCTTCACGCTATGAAACTATCAGCTTTTGCATCCAACAATTTATTTTTCATTTTTTTCTTTCACTACACAGGCTATTACTTACAGGGAGCCTCTGTTTCCAACACAAAGTTAATTTACCTGTAGCAAATCTTCCCCACTATATTTATCTTGTCAGCCACAGAGAAAACACTACAGTGTTAACTTTCTGCATTGTTACTGTTTATCAGTAGTTTTTAACTGTTTTTGAAACACCTTACTCATGACCCTCTAACTTGCAAACAAGTAGCCCTTTCTATATTGTTTAGACTGTAGTTTAGACTTGCAGTGCACACATTTCAGAAATATCTGACTTACGTTTTTTAGAAAGCTTACCCAACAATTTTTCTACTACTGTTTCTGAACACAAACTTTGCACTGCCATTTCCAGTGCTCTGTGCACTAGTTAATGCATCACTATTTTAAGCACAACATGTGTAATATTTTGTTTGCTCTTCCTTACATGTGGCAAAATAGATTGTTGGATGCAAAACCTTTTGCCAGAATCATAAGTAATTTGAAAATATGATGCTTCACAGTTCATTGATTTTACTTCCACATTTAAAATTGAAGTAAACTACTTTTTTGCAAATTGAAAATTCAACATGACTTTACAATATTCACTACAACCTTCAGTGATTTCTTTCATATAATTCTTGAACAGATGCTTCATGTTGCAAGAACATGCTTCCAATACATTTCTTTCAGCAGCTTAGTGCATTCACTATGCATATCTTTCAATAATTTACTATACACTTCTTTTGATAAACATCATTTCAAGACTGGAGACAATGGTTATGCAATATGTTTAATAGCAAAATATGTGTTTATCATGCTCTTTTATGCATAAACCTCATGCTTATTGACTTTATGATATATTCTGCCAAGCAGTGGTGAATAATAGCTATTTTTAGGCATACAAAACTCAAGGAGACTTGCAGTACCAATAGTGTAGAGCAGAAGCTCCTCACCAACAAACCCGAACTACAAAAGCACCGTAGAGGTAAAAGACAATAACCAATGCCATATGAGGTAAAAAACAAATTTAATAACCAAAATAAATTAAAAACAATAATCACTGTGGTTAATAGCATGTCTGAGGAAGTTCCAGGGTAGAACGAAAAATGCTGTGATAAAGTTAAGTGTTTTGTTCTGATTGCATTTTGCATTGTTATTGTTTTTAATTTATTTTGGTTATTAAATTAATTTTTTACCCCATAAGCCACTGGTTATCATATTTTACCTCTACATTGCTTTTGTCATCCTTAGGCATAGGTAAACTAGGTGGCTGCCTGTTATGCCATTTGGTCAGAGGAGCTTTTCCAGCCTATTTGTTTATTTTTACCAAGTAATAAAAATGCTTCTGGTATGGTGTTCCTATTTAGAGCAGGCAAAACTTCAGTGCCTTATTAAGAAAGTGGTGCACCCTTCTTGGTTTGTGGGCTTTCTGCTCTTCCTCATTTATGATTTACACAACAAATGCTAGATGGATGGATGGATGGAAGAATGCAGCATATGTGTGTGTGTGTGTGTGTGTGTGTGTGTGTGTGTGTGTGTGTGTGTGTGTGTGTGTGTTTGTTTCTGTGCACATGCGCAGCAATCTGACTCATCAGTAGCAATGTCAATTTGTATGTTCATGTGTGAAAAAATGATAGTGTACATTATGGTAGACCTGGCTTGTTAAATACAGAGTGTGTGTGTGTATATGTGTGTGTGTATGAGTGTATGTGTGTGTGTGTGTGTATGTGTGTGTGTGTGAGAGAAAGAGAGAGAGAGAGAGAGAATGGGACCAAATAGTATAATCAACTATATCTGTAGAAACACACACAAATACACAGACACATGCGCACACACGCACACACACACATACACACACACACACACACACACACACACACACACACACACACACACACACACACACACACACATACACTATTGAGGGCACATACATAACTCTTCTGGAAGCAGTAAACAAAGAACCATTACATTAATTATCTTTCAAAGATAAGACATAAAATGTTTCACAGAGTATCTTGACCTAAGAGCTCCTATGGATCTGGTGGTCTCACTTCCCCAGATATACAAGAGGACTTTGACACAGGCTTTGTAGGGGAGCATTTATTTATTTGTTTGTTTGGATTTGTTAACTGGGATGGAACACTGATCACAACTGACCAATTTTAGTCTGAACCCAGGGGAAGTAATAAAATACTATAAAACAAAACAATTGCAAAATACAGTGAGTGGAAAAGATAGCATAAACATAGAGATTGCAGGTAGTGTAGCAGAAATATACAGCTATTTGCAAGTATATCCAGTTGTCAATGGTTGTGCATGGGTATGTGTCAGGGTTTGAGCAGTGGGGGAGCACAATTACTAAGAGGCATAGAGATTTAGAAGTGGTTAAGTAATGTTGTATGAAGGGTGGCATTAGCATTTAGCTCAGGCAAGCTGAGTATGGAATTCTGAGTAGAAAGTGATTTTTTTATAATTTATGATATAATGTGTGATTTTTTTTTAAAGATAGGAAGCAGGAGTGATTCCCATAGTTTTGGACCAAGAATCAAGAAACAATGAAATATGGAATGAAGCACTCTCATCCTCTGCCCTGTGCTCTCCCTTGTCTAAAACTAGCCCTGCTTAGAAGGTTGCTGTAGCTTGCATGGGGGCTATGGACAGTGTGGTCATTATTTCTTTAACTTTTCTCACAATCCAATTTCTGAGGTATGTACATAAGGCTGATATAGCCTGTGAAGGGGCTGGGGACAGTGTGGCTAATATTTCTATACCTTTCCTCCCAATTAGCACTCAGATGTGTTTACAGCAAGTTACCATAGCTAGTATAGATGCTGAGTTAAGTGTGGTCATTACTTCTTTAACATTCCTTGCAAACAAACCTCAGAGGTTTGCATAGAAAGTTTCTAAAAATTGTCTAGCAGCAGTGCAATGTCTAGTAGCAATAAGCTGAATACATTACTGGGATCATTATTCATCCTGACAATAAAATATCAGATATGCATATGGGCAACTATCTTTTTTTTTGGGGGGGGTATGGGGAATGAGGCATGCTTTGCATATACTTCTGAAAGGGTCAAGATGAAATAGGTTATTGTGACCATTTCTTCACTTTTGCAGTCTGATATCAGAGCAGTACATAGAGGTGGGTGTGTTTTGGGAGTATGGGTGAGCAGGTATGCTGTTTATATTTAGGACAGCAACACACTGTGGTCATTTATTCTTTCACTTTCACCCCAAGCACCAGAAGGGAACAAAGAAGGTGACTATCTTTTTTTTTTGGAGGGTAGAAAGACAGGAACAATTGTCAGATGTGATTTATGTATCCTCATAAATATTTGTCTTCTCAAATTAGTAGGGAATACTATTATTTTGTTAGCTTTGAACACTATGCCTTGCACATTACTTACGTCTTTATTGAAAGAAAACAAGACTGACTTTCCTTCCTTCCTTAGTCAGGATTCTTGTTCAGGCTCAGAATGTGGAAAAACTCTAAATTATACGACGACCCCCATTAATATTCCAAAAAGTGCATGCTGATTGGTCAGCGTGCATGTTGTAACTCAAAGACTTATACAAATGGAAAAAGGTCCGGTCATCTGGACTATGGGAGTTTAACATAGCGAGACAGCTTTAAAAAAAGTAACACAGATCTTCCTTTCTCCTTTGCTTTTTTTAAAGCTGTCTCGCTATGTTAACTGAGTTTAACATAGCAAGACACTTTGTAAAAAGCAACGGAGATCTTGCTTTCTACGTTGCTTCCACCCACAGCTCTGACGTACTGCGTAAGCATATGCATATGCAGTACATCAGAACTGCCGCCGAATACCAGACAGCTGTGGAAGGGCAGCACGGAGGTATTATATAATGCCATTATTTAAGAAAAGTAAGTAGTTTTTTTCTTAAATAATGTCATTGTATAATAGCAATAACCCACTTCTGGGTGTGGGTGATGCTGGATTTACCGACGGTTGTCTTTGTTTGGCCACTCGGGCTTCGCCCTCGTGACCAAACCACACCAACCGTGGGTAAATCCAGCATTACCCACACCCAGGCGTGGGTTATTGCTTAAATATACTTCACAGCTTCAAGAGGTCCTTGGGTTCTGGAGACCTAGTCCCTCAGACTCTGTTTTAATTAAATTATTTCCTCCAGTATTTTAATGCAGTCTTGGCCATTTAGGGTGTGTTGAAAGGATAGAGTGCAAAAAAAAAAAAAAACAGAAACAAGCAATATGGATGGTGTGTGGAGGCCAATATGGAAACTGGTTGGCAGTAAAATATTCCAGAATGGAGTATTTTATTACCTTTATAGAGACCATATCAGGTGTTGTTTCTGTATAAAGTTGTAGCATCACAGAGAAAAGTTGTCAAATTTGTATATAAAGACTTAACTTACTATGATAGGTTGACAGTATTAAATTAATACTCTACAAGTGACTGAAATATGTAATGTTATCTTATTTTGTATTTAAGGACACCTGAAATGCTTATTTATTTGATATTGGGGTCCTGGATAGATCACCTTATGGTTTGAGAAGAGGTTTAAGAATGAGAGGTGCAGGTGCAATAAAACTAGTAAAATTATCGGTTCAAGGACAGAGAAGTAGAATAGCGGAATGAGTTACCAAATTATAACATCAACTGGCACCATAAAGCAATTCAAAATATTCTTCGATAATGACAGAGGAAAGAAACAAGACTGTCATTTGGTAAGATGTTTCCAAACTGATGGATATCAGTCCAGCCTGTATGTTTTTATGTAAGAAAAATCTAACCACCCAATATTAGCAAGTCAGAATCAACAGAGTAACAACTGAGCCATAACAAATCTCTCATAAACCTTCCTCCTGTCTTCCCCAGAGACATTACTGGGGACTCTGATGTCTTACACTGATGATACACTGCTTTGCAGAGAAACCTCTGCTGCTCAGTAGGAATTGTTGTTGTAAAAGGCAGCACAAAACTGAATGGCCATCCTTGGACGAATGCAGTTTCTACAGCAAACAACAATGAAGCACATCACTGAGTTGCCTAACATCATTAGAAGGATGTAATAATACTATTCCTTTTTGCAGATGATCCTGATGGTCTTCACCAGCTGGATGGGACTCCACTAACAGCGGAGGACATTGTTCAGAAGATCGCTTCCAGAATATACGAAGAAAATGACAGAGCAGTCTTTGACAAAATTGTCTCCAAGCTTCTAAATCTGGGACTGGTAGGTTTTTTTTAAAGAAATGAATAGCACATCAGTGTGCTCTATGCTATTAGTATGAGCAAAATTTGAGTGCATATTGTATTACAGTTACATAAACTTCCTTTCAGTCGAAACTACCATATGTCACATTAAACAGCAAGACTGATTAACAATAGAACAATGCAGGACTGCAGCTAACTAAGTGGCACAGCAGTTAGCATTGCTGTGTTACAGTGTATGGTTCTTTAGTTTGGTCCCTAACTGGAGTGCCTTCTGTGCAGTGCCTGAATGCCTTCTTCACTTAGTTTTTTTTTTCATGGGGGAATACTCTGGTTTTCTTACATTTCTAAAAATATTCTGTAAGGGAACTGGAAGATCTACAGATTGCATGTGTGTGTGTGTGTGTGTGTGTGTGTGTGTGTGTGTGTGTGTGTGTGTGTGTGTGTGTGTGTGTGTGTGTGTGCTTCCTGACTGGCATTGTGTGAAATATTAGTCTCTATGCATTGTACACGCTGTATGCTAGATAGGCTCCATCTCCCATTCAACTTTTTAACTAGATAAAAGGGATATCGTAGAAAGAATTAATAAATGAATTATTAAAGTTTAAAGCACACACTCAGCTCCTCTGTTAAAATGATAATCCTTTTGAAATGCAATGATTGCATTTTTGCTTTAAAAAATGCAAGTGTATGCTAAACCCAGAGATTTAGTACTGTTTAATGAAACAGTATTTATTTTTATATTCCATCACTTAACTTGTAAGGCTTTCCTTCTGTGTCATGGTACTGCATTTTACTGTGACACTGGCAGTGGTGATCCAAGCACAGTTCAGAAAAGGATTTGGATCAATGTGAGGGCCAGGGGCATGTAAAGGCTAAATAAATCTCTGGCAATTACGTAGCAGGGAGATAACTACTGTATATTCAGGAACTGGACAAAAAAAATTGCCTTCATTGCTTTATATTACCAAGATAGGAGTTCTAAAAGGATGGGAGGCACAGTGGTGCAGTGGTTAACGTTGTCACCTCACAGCAAGAGGTTCTCTGGTTCGATTCTCGGCTGGGGTGCCTTCTGTGTGGAGTTTGCATGTTCACCCTGTGTTCGTGTGGGTTTCCTCCGCGTACTCCGGTTTCCTCCCATATTCCAAAGACATGCATCTGGAGCATTTCTCCCCAGGCCTCTGCTGAAAACAGGCTCTGTGGAATGTAGTCGGACTTTCCCGGTCAACAAATGTTAAATAAATAAAATAATAAATTGCATCCTGAATGCTTTTTTTTCACTTCTTTGAAGCCAGACTTGCTGCTCTGATTTTCTTGTTGACAGGGTGCATTATAAGTACACTGAAATAAATTCTGATTGCATATTGGCTATGTTTCACATTTACTAAGTTCAGTTTGCCTTTCTTTTCGTTTGGAAGGGACTTATTGAGAAGGAAAACAAACCTTACTTTTCTTGCATTATCTTTTTGAATAGGATGAATATTTGGGGGCTAGGATAGTGTGGCTCGTCTTTAAATTTAAGGGATGCAATATATTCCACATTTTACCTTCTTTGAAGACACAATTGTTGGTTTAGGTTTTTGCCAGCATGCCATCCTACCCATGTTGTTGTGCTTAAACTTGGCATTATTGTTTGCCATTTGTGCTAGTCCTCTCATACCTACTTTTTGTTTTTGTTCTAAGTTTCTAATTTTTAACATGCAAACCTATTTTAACACATATTAATATACACACCTTAAAATGTGAGTCAGAATGAATAGGCTTTGGGGGAATTCATAAAGTTACCACAAAGGCTACAATAAGTGTACACTTTATGTAACCTTTCTGAGTAAATAGATAGCAAAAGCATTGTGGTAGGGCTGTACTTGAAGTTACCTCAAGGTGTACACAGTGCGTTCCTCATGTGAACCCTTCTGAATCTCCCAAATTACCTGTAATGGGTGCTTGTAACGGCACACATACACACATGCATGTACATACTCATCATTTTTCACTTACTCACTCACTCACTGTCCATATTAATACCCTAACTGTGTACCATTCTAATAACAGGATTCATTATATAAAAGCCCATACCATTAATTAGTGCTTTCTTGTTAAAGACATTCCCTGCACACTGTGTAGAAGTATAGTCTTTGAACTAGGTATAAACAGATCTATCTGTGAACCTCACAATGGAAAAAAGTTTGTGCAAAATTCAAATGCTGTAAGAGCTTTATCAACACTCGGATGGTGAAGTACAACACTTGCTATACAATATAAGTGACTCTACCACCAATACCATCATGACATGCTGGAGAGACCAAACAAAATACTAACATCTACGTAATGAATGTTTATGTTGGATTAATCTGAGTTAAATAAAACTTATTTGTATTACCTTCTATAATTATACATGCATTTTGGTAGATGTTTCCTCCCTTCTCTCAAGTGCAATAATTAACTAATTGTATGTGTGGTAAAATGCAAAGTGGTTTCATAGTTTGACTAAAACTGCATAAGTAAAACATTCTGAAATATTCTCATACATAATACTCTTGTACTGGTGTTTGTTATTAGTCGCCATTGTAAACTCCTGTATGTTCTATACTTTATATTATATTTCATTGTTCATCCTGTGGTATGTCTGTTATACTGGGTTGTACCTGAAATTAGTCAAATGAGATCAATCCCCCACCCTGGTAAACAAACTTAAATAAATAAACAAAATGTATGATTGTTTATAAAAAATAGAATGTGTTGCAGTTATGTAAACTATTATTTTATGCAGATAACAGAAAGTCAAGCTAACACTTTGGAAGATGAAGTCGCTGAGGCTTTACAGCAGATGATTGCAAATGAAGCCAAAAATGCAGAAAAGGAATCTGACGATTATGATTACCCTCACATCAAAACAACAGATGACATCGCAGAGAGCAAAGATGAAATGGTAATTAATCATTTGCAGGAGGTGCAATGCTGCATACTTACTAATAACACCACTAAATTGTTAGAAGCACTTAATTTGTCATAAGGGATATGTCTACATGATAGCCACATGCCAAAAGTTGTTGGTGAACATTATGTGAACAGAAGTCATATGATAACATATTGTGTTGAAAGCAATTCAATTAACTTCATTGGGTTGCTATGTAGCATGCTTTACTGCTTTATTTACTAATTGCATAGAGACAATTGTTCACATTATAAACTGAATAAATACAAACCTAGACTTTCTGATTTATAAATCTAAGTGATAAAGCAGCTTTTCTTTGGAAACACTGCAAAACTTAATGTTAAGATTGGATGCTAAAGAGTTTGCATTATTTTGCATAATTAGTGTAGGATTTGGATTGGGGGCAGCTGCAGTGGTGCAGCAGTTACCGTTTCCACCTCACAGCAAGAGGTTCTCCAGTTCGATCCTCAGCTGGGGTGCCTTCTGTGCAGTCTGCATGCCCTCCCTGTGGTCGCATGGGTTTCCTCCAGGTGCTCCGGTTTCCTCCCACATCCCAAAGACATGCTGTAGGTGGATTGGATACTCTAAATTGGCCCTAGGCATGAGTGCAGGCTGGCAACTCGACACCGTAAAACTCCACTGCAAATCATGAGCAGGCAGGTGATCTGCTGTGGCGACCCCTAACCGGGAAAAGCCGGAAGAAGAAGTGTAGGATTTGGATTGTTTATTTTTTTTAAGGAAAAAACAGGGAAACTCAGGACTTGCCATTTTAAAAGATTTTGCCTACCCAGAGTGAGGCAGTGACCGAGTGACCCAGCTTTCTATTTTTTCTGCCTGTATATTATCTGAAAATAGTGTATGTGCTATGGCTGTTACTAGGGGAAACAGTGGGTTGCCTGGATAATCTATGTCAGGGTGCTTCTGCTTCTCTTATGAGAAAGGAGAAGCTATTGAAATTCAAGGTTTATAAAGTATCACTGATATTTTAAGCAGTTAAGCAAAGCTGTCTGTAAGGGAGGCAACTTCTGGCATTCCTATGTCACAAAACAGTAGGAATAATATGATGCTGCTGAGGTCAGAGGTCCTGCCTTCCTTCTGTCTCTACTTTCATGCATTTTGACTATGAGTAGATTATGGTCAGCCCTGAAAGAAGGAAACATTTGTTGTCTGAAGTATCCTGTCTTGTTAAAATGTATATAAATAATCAGCAGTCTATAAAAGCCATTGGAGGCAGATTTCAGTGCTTCAATGTGCACAATGTGTTTTTTTACAGTGACAAGTAGGCTTGTCCAAAAACATCATTCAGTAGCTGTAAAACAAATGTGTACAGTTAATTGAGGTTTAAACCTACAGCAAACCTTTCAAACAATGCATACAATCTAAGTCTTTTTTCACTTCCTATTAGTCTTTGACCTTTAGTCATACAGTAACTTCACCAGCTGGCAACTACCAAGAGTCCCGACTCCTGCCCAAGAAGCAATCCTCTTTGTTTTCCTGGGCTAAAGTCCCCTCTTAATATAACATCAGTTGTTTTACTTACTCTTTGCTGATGTGTATTCTCTTCTGCTGTAATACCTAGTACAGGCTTTCCAACTCAACAACCAGTATCATGCTTTTAGTCACGTTTCTAAAAATATGAACACCTGTTCAATAATACTTCAGATAAAAAGTATCTTTACAGCAAAAATCAGCACTTTTACAACACAAACTGCAAATTTATTAGATACTTAAATCCACTATCCTACAATGACCCTCCTGCCAACATAGAACTATTGGTTCTCACCTATCCAGCAAAGCACGGGTCATGGGACCCAGGTTAGTCATCTGTAATGGCATTGATGTTATCTGGTCCAAATTGTCCAATCACATGTAAGGTGGTCAAAAGCCTTGCTTTGAGTATCCTTTCTATGAGGTCATTAATTCAGGGCACCGGATAAGTGTCAAACTTGGATATCTCATTTAGCTTCCAAAAGTCGTTACACAATCTTAAGTTGCCAACCAGTTTAGGAACCAAGACAGGTGGACTGTTCCATTTGCTTTAGGACACCACAATGATTCTCACCTTAAGCATCTTTCTCATTTATTTACTTGAGACTCTAATATAGAGTCAACTTCTCCTCTCAAAATTATTAAGTTCCTGCTATAAGGTAGCTATAAAAAACCCTCTATTTCTCAGTGTGACTTCTTTCATGGATGATGTAGGGATAGTGAATCATGAAATGCAATGAATTAGCAAGGATGAAGTAAGGATAGCTATGAAGAGGATGAAGAATGGAAAGGCTGTTGGTCCAGATGACATACCTGTGGAAACATGGAGGTGTTTAGGTGAAATGGCAGTGGAGATTCTAACCAGATTGTTTAATGAAATCTTGGAAAGTGAGAGGATGCCTGAGGAATGGAGAAAAAGGGTTTTGGTACCAATTTTTAAGAATAAGGGTGATGTGCAGAGCTGTAGTAACTACAGAGGGATTAAACTGATCAGTCACAGCATGAAGTTATGGGAAAGAGTAGTGGAAGCTAGGTTAAGAAGGGATGGGATGATTACTGATCAGCAGTATGGTTTCATGCCGAGAAAGAGCACTACAGATGCGATGTTTGTTCTGAGAGTGTTGATGGAGAAGTACAGAGAAGGTCAGAAAGAGTTGCATTGTGTTTTTGTAGACTTAGAGAAAGCATATGACAGGGTGCCTAGAGAAGACTTGTGGTATTGTATGAGGAAGTCGGGAGAGTCAGAGAAGTATGTAAGAGTGGTACAGGATATGTACAAGGGTAGTATGACAGCGGTGAGGTCTGCGGTGGGAGTGACGGATGCATTTAAGGTGGAGGTGGGGTTACATCAAGGATCAGCTCTGAGCCCTTTCTTACTTGCAATGGTGATGGACAGGTTGACAGACGAGATCAGGCAGGTGTCCCCGTGGACTATGATGTTTGCAGATGACATTGTGATCTGTAGTGAGAGTAGGGAACAGGTGGAGGAGACCTTGGAGAGATGGAGATAAGCTCTAGAGAGAAGAGGAATGAAGGTCAGCAGGACTAAGACAGAATATATGTGTGTGAATGAGAGGGAGGATAGAGGAATGGTGAGGATGCAAGGAGTAGAGGTGGTGAAGGTGAATGAGTTTAAATACTTGGGATCAATAGTTCAGAGTAATGGTGAGTGTGGAAGAGAGATGAAGAAGAGAGTACAGACAGGATGGAGTGGGTGGAGAAGAGTGTCAGGAGTGATTTGTGACAGACGAGTACCAGTAAGAGTGAAAGGGAAGGTCTACAAGAGGGTAGTGAGACCAGCTATGTTATATGGGTTGGAGACAGTGGCATTGACAAAAAGGCAGGAGTTAGAGGTGGAGTTAAAGATGTTAAGATTTGCACTGGGTGTGGCGAGGGTGGACAGGATTAGGAATAAGTATATTAGTGGGTCAGTCCAGGTTGGAAGGTTTGGAGACAAAGCCAGAGAGGCAAGATTACATTGGTTTGGACATGTGCTGAGGAGGGATGCTGAGTATATTGGGAAAAAGATGCTAAGGATGAAGCTACCAGGTAACAGGAAAAGAGGAAGGCCTAAGATAAGGTTTATGGATGTGGTGAGAGAGGACATGCAGGTGGTTGGTGTGACAGAGCAAAATGCAGAGGACAGGAAGAAATGGAAACAGGTGATCCACTGTGGCAACCCCTAACGGGAACAGCCAAAAGAAGATGATGAATTATTTCATGTCTTGTTCCTACGCCTCATACAAAATTTTGTTTACTTGAGCAACAGGGATAGTAACGTCTATTACAACATATTATTGGTATCTTTCTCACCTCCCATACTGACTACAGAAGTTATCATCTTTCTCACCTCTAAGACTAACTACAGAAGCATCAGCTTCCCTGTATGGTTATAAAAAATGTATGTGATATGTTTGCTCTGATATTCTCTTTCTAGCTTGTTTCATAGTTTACTTCATTTATTTTCTCTATCGTTTCAAAGGGTGCTTGACTTCCTAGAAATCTATTCTCAGCAAATGGAGCTAGCATTAACACTCTGTCCACTGTTTTAAGCTCCACAAGTCTGGCATTCTTGTTGTACACTATTTGTTGAATTTTTTGTACCCTTGGAATATATTCTGCACTCACAATTTACAGCCTATTTTGTATGCTTGACTATAGTGCTATTACACTTTTAAATAACTAAAGAGACATGAGAGAAAAACAATGTCCAGCAAAGCTCAGGGATGTCTTCTATAGAGTAATTAAAATTAGTTAAACCCTGTTGAATCTTTTAGAACCTTTGATTAGAGCAAACACTGAAGTAAAGAAGAAACTGATCCCTGATCTTTACATCTTGATCTATGGCCTTCTTTATTACAGGCTTCAACGAGTTTTATTAAAGTCCACTAACCAATCAGTTTGAAGGCGGTATAATGAATGTCTTAACTGTTGTACTTTAAAACACTGACAGAGGTGATGCATTACCTTCGACATGAATGGGGTTCACTGGGCTTTGAGCACATACTTCAGTTTCCCTACCTTGGAGAACAGTAACATTAACTCTTTGGAGATTGACTTAGCATTGGTTTTTCACAGTGATGTACTCAAAAATCACCCAACTGCATCTGCAACCGTTAATAGACCTTACCAATGGATATCCAAGACTCATAGGTATTCACTTGAAAGGGTCCTCTAAAATAGGCACATACAACAGTGATATTTTGCACCCAGGATGTTGTGCAGTCTTTTGACATTATAGATATGTTACACAGAATTTTTTAAAAAAATCTTAATAAAACTCTAGCTTTAGTTTTATCCATTCTATGTATCTTTTCAAACTATGACTCTGTGCCAGTTTCACCAACTTAGTCTAAAAGACTTGAAAACTAATGTTTGGAGTAGTATTTCTTCTCTGTCTTTACTTACTATGTAAAGTAAGTCATTCTTGGGCTCCCTATTAGAATGTCAGGTCTTGGATTGCAGAGTCCCAAAACACAAATACAGGAAAACAGTGACTATCGAATATCACCCTTCTTTGCCTAAGAATGCAGGTAAAGTTAATTCTTCTCATACCATTTCATCTGTAAAGGTCGACTCATGCCAGTGATTTTCTTCTGATCTTGGTTTGGACGAGTCTTTAATTTTTGTGTTACAGCCTTTGCTTCTTTAAGTGTTTGTTGCAGAGAGTCTTGTTTCTGACTATTCCTCTGTTTAACCTTAGGGGATGTATGACCGTGTAGTTTCCTTTTTTTCTCAGTGACTTTATCGCTGCATTGCTCTCATTCTGTCTTCATACATGCACATTCATCACTACTTTAGTGACTGGAATATTTGACAAGGTTTCATACACTAAATTAACAAATTGGTCTTTCTTTTTTATTTTAAACACCTTTATTGAATTATCACTTGTGACACAGGCAAACTTACATTTATATAAACGTAATCAAATCACATTAACAAGTTCAAATTTACAAAAACTATACATCACATATATTGCTATATATCCTATAATCTAGTCAGTATTACAGAAAGTATTCTATTCCTGCTGTCTCTTAAACATCATTCCTCCTCCAAAACATTTCACTGCATGCATTGTTCCCATAATTTCCATTTTTTTTGTAATTTACTCCTACCCTTTTCTAAAGATCTCACTTCCTGTCCTTTTATCTCTGTTACAACATTCACTAATTCAAGTATAGTTGGTTTACATTCTGATTTCCATTTTCGGTGGTGGTGCTGCAGTAGCGTTGTCGCCTCACAGTAAGACGCTGTCCAGTTCGATTCTCAGCAAGAGCGTCTTCTGCGTGGAGACATGCGTGAATGGGCGTAACTTCATTGAAGGTTGTGCGTTAGGGCTGGTAACTCGGCATGTAAAAATCAACTACCAATCATTAGCGGACCGGAGTTCCACTGTGGTGACCCCTAACTGGGAAAAGCCGAAAGACACAAACAAATCCAAGTTCAAAAAATAATTCCCTTAGTTACACTCAATTTTCTCACCCAGTATTCCTAATATAGTACTCTGTAGGAAATGTTTAAAGTCTGTCAACTCATTACACTCCTAAACATATGTTCCTAGTTACCTCTTTCTTCCCCATCACACCTCCAACATTAGCCATTTACCTGAAGAGAAGTTCTTTGAAGTCTGCCTGGATTATAAAAATACCTATGCAAACACTTCTAAGCAAAAATCCTAAATTTTCTGCACTTTGTTGCATATTTGGGAGCCATATATATATGTCATCCCATTATTTATTTGTGAATTGCAAATCTAATTTCTGCTCCTAGCCTTTTCTGACCTCTTCTGATTGATTCCTACTGTTATGCTACAATACTTTATATGCCCTACTAGTTATCCCTTTTTTAACAGCAGCTTCTGTTTTAGATTCAATTGAAAATTCAACTAGTTCACGTCTTTATTTATGATTTCCCATCCCTTTCACTTTGTCTATACTTTGATATCAATCACTTACAAGGAAAGCGATCTCTAACTTGCAATCCAAATGTCTTTTTGGCCTCTTTCCATTCTATCGCCTTTCCTTCTCTAATTATTTGTTTCCAATATCTTGGTTACTTTGTCATCTTCTTCCAACAAATTCCAGCCCCCTCTTGTCTAGTCTCTGTACTCCTAATTGCTACCATCCTTATTGGCAGAATGTCCTTTCTTCATTCCTATGTTGGCTTAGTGATAGTATATTTTCTGCCATTTTATCAAAATAATATTCTGTAGGACTGTTGCTATTCTCCTTAAGGATTTACATCCAAAAAAACATTCTTTCATTATTTCTTGAATTATCCCGTTTCATCATCATCCCTTTCCACTTTGAATGATAGCTTTCTGCGTGTGTTATGTAGAAGAGCCTTAACTGTGCAGCTGTAAAATATCCTTTCAAATCAGGTAATCCTAAACAGTAAGCAAGTATATCTGTTAATAAACAGCCACATATCTGTCTTCTAGTCAAAACCATATTATAGTTCCTCTTGAAATTTCTGCACTATCCTTTTTTCTTTATTAGGACTGATTTTTGACAGTGTGCAAGCTGCTTTTGCCCCCCCCCCCTCCAAACTATGAGTTAAACTGGTTTGTATACTCAAAACTCTGTGTTCTTAATAATATGTCAGGGTATTGCTGCATCTCCATTTATATTTGAAACATATTCAGACCACAGAACAATTGTGTTTCCTCTCCCTATAAGTGCATTGAACTGGCGAAATCTTGACCTATTACAACTTCATATTAGATTAGGAACTAAAGATATAGAATGCAGAACAATACCAGAAAGTATCTACATGTTAGTCAGTAGTGTTTCTCATCTCTTTGAACATATGCCATTTCATTCTTTTTTCCAGTCATAGGTTTTATGCTTGCACACATAATAATCCTTAACACGTATGACCATTCTCATACATTGGATTTATTGGACTTGTGGATTATTGAGCATTAAACCACTATCGGCAACATTGTTTCGGTGATTTTTTTTCTTTTTTTGTATTGTTTTAGGTCTTTGACCTGTTGGTTTTTTGTTTATCAGTTTTTAACACCGTTCTGTGTAGCCGCGGTGGTGCTCGTTTTGATCCTGTGAATTTCCTATTTTACTTCGGGAACAGGAGATTATACATTTAAAGTATTTGTTTTGTACCGTACTCAGAGGAATAGAGGAGTTATTGGTGCAACTGTTGGATTCGGTCAAAAATTTGACATCTTTGCTCTCTAAGGAGAAGGGGGCATCTAACTGTGAGAATGAGCGGCTATTTACTGACAGTCAAGCTGAACTTTTTACTCTGCATTCTCCAGTGGAAAGTGCAAACAATAGGGTAACTGGTTCTTTAAGAGATCATGGTTCAGCAAGTCGAGAAGGAAGAAGGGCGTGTAAAGATTTTAGTACTTGGTTTAGAGTTCCGGAAGTGGATTGGACACGTAGTTCAGAGCGAAGCTCTAATTCAAATATAGATAACTATACACCAACATGGAAAGAACAGTTGGCGTCTCTTGAAAAGTTTTGTTTCTAATTCCGTTCTTTACAAATGGACAATATGTATTTGCATAAATCCATTGAACTGAAACATGTTCCCAAGGGCTTACGCATATGGAAGCTTCCTATGGGGATAGAAAATGGAACAACAGCCCATCGTGAGTTAATATCTTTATTGATAGGACTGGACTTGAAATGTTGGACATTATTGATAGAAATAATGACAATAAAATAAAAGAGTTACAGTTGAAAATCAATGATTTAAACAAATGTATTATGGATGATGCCTTGTTTGAGCCATATAAAATGAATTATAACAAGGTTTTGAATGATGTAAAGAAATTTGTTAAGAAAGGTATCGAGACTAAACAACGTAAATTAGCTCATAATTCACATGAATATCTCAACAATATATCATATTCTCAGGGACAGCATGGTCATGATAAAGATATAGTAAGGGGGGACAAGGTTGTAGGGAGGAATATTGAAAATGAAATTGGGGGAAATCAGCAGGAAAATGGAAATAACAATGACAACAATTTTTTAGAAAATGTGTCCAGGAGATCAGAACGCTTAAAAAAACAGACAGGCCCACATCATTCGAGGTGGACGGGGGGGTTGGAACCAGCAGGGGAAACAGCAACAGCAGAGGAGGCCGTGGGGGAATGCCCAGGGCAAGAAATGGATGTAATTTCAGGAAATTTGGAAGTGAGTGGTTTGAGTGAAGGTACATGGACCTTTCAAGATACTTCAAATATTATACAGGAACTGAGATGTGAAATAACAGAGAAAGAAGATTTCAGTATTTTTAATTATACTGAACTGGATATAACTGAAAGTTATTTCAGTCTTCTCAAGAAAGGTATGTCCTTTGTTCCAACAAATAAATTTAATTTGGCAAAATCGCTTTTGAATTTAAAGTTATTTTCGAGGCAGTTAAACCTCAAGATGTTTTTTAAAGGTAGAGAACAAATTATTGAAAGGCAGGAATGTATACGTTCAAGTTTATTCATTCCTCCTCCTAATCCAGAAATTCAATTGTTTGAGAAATACTGTGAAAAAGAAATCAGAAATTTAGTTAAACAAAGATGTTCAGTTTGTCCAAATCTTACGGTTCAAGAAAAAGAAATTTTGTGTAGTTTAGCAGGGGACAGACAGCTTCGCATTATGACACCAGATAAGGGGGGGGGTGATAATGCGATATATTGATTACAACACACAGATTGAAAAAGTTCTAAATGATGAAAGTACGTATCGAAGAGTCTCTAGAAATGAGATCAATATGGCCTATAGATGGCTAGATATCATCTTGGAACATGACGTATTGGAAGGGAGAATAAGTTTAAAGGAAAAATAATTTTTAACGGTCCCCCCCTCCCTATTATTCCAAAAATCTTTGGAATACCGAAAACTAACAAATCAGTTATCAATCCCTCTTTTAGACCCATAGTGTCGGCAAGAGGCTCTAAAACTGAGCCTCTTGCAGCGTGGGTAGACAAGAAGGTGGGCAAACTGGTTGGGGGGGTGCCACATATTATTTGTGATTCATGGCACTGTCTCCAACGTCTAGCTGAATTTCATAACTCATTCAATGATTCTATCAGTTTTCTGACAATTGATGTTGTAAATTTGTTTTCAGTTATTTCTCATACAACTGGAATTGAGATGTTTAGAAACAGCATCCATAATCTGTCTGATATGGATGAAGGGAAAGTTGAGATAGTGATCGAATTTATGGAGTTAATTCTCAAGAATAACTTCATGATGTGTGAAGGGGAACTATTCCATCAGGTTTCGAGAGTAGCAATGGGGGCCAAATGTGCCCCCATTTTTGCGAACCTTGTACTGCTTGATTGGGAGAATAGATTTGTTCTAACTTCAGAATTCGCCCCACATATAGTTAGCTATAACAGATTTCTGAATGATATTCTAATTCTTTGGAAGGGAGAACTTGATAAGGTGAATGAGTTTATAGAGTTTTTGAATGGGACAACTGAAGTTTTGAAGTTTACATATAAGTGGGATAACAAAATTATCAATTATTTGCATATTAAATTTAGTGTGGAAAATTGTATCTTAGAAAGTTCTATCTATAGGAAAGAATCTTATTCAAATAGTTTATTGTATTTTACTAGTCACCATTCATTGTTTCAAAAACATAGTGTTGTGAAGGGACAGATGGCGAGAGTGTCTAGGTTGACAAGTGAGGAAACTAGGTTCAAGGAAGAAATGTATAATCTTATAGGGATGTTTTTGGAAAGAGGGTATCCCCTCAAATTATTGATAAGATTGAAGAAGGAAGTAGAGATGAAAAGAAAGTTTAGCTTCAATCCTATATTGTCATCAGATAATAATTTCCAAAGGGAAAAAGAAAAAAATGAACAAGTTCTTAAGAAAGTTGTTGGAACAAAACGTAGACCACAAGGAAATAGCGTAATACCAATTTAATAAACGCTTTCGTCGGGAGACTTCTTCAGAATACATTTAAAAGCAAAAAACACACAACTTAAATAGTACGTCAATAAATCAATTGTCCAATGATAAAAATACATTAATTAAAAAGACCTAAATTTAAAGTGCTAGTGCATATCAAATAAATATAATAAATTTTTATTTACCGTTGCTGAGGTTTGTAAATCAGATTTGAGGGGGGGGGATTTTAGGAATTTCGTTGAACAGAGGGAAGTTTTATGGCAGATCAGGTTAAAATCTGACCAACTCCCTGGGCTAAATGAGACAATCAACATCAAATGTTTCTTACGGAACAGTAAATTATGTATTGACAAAGGTATTATTTCAACCATGTTTATTTGATATGCACTAGCACTTTAAATTTAGGTCTTTTTAATTAATGTATTTTTATCATTGGACAATTGATTTATTGATGTACTATTTAAGTTGTGTGTTTTTTGCTTTTAAATGTATTCTGAAGAAGTCTCCCGACGAAAGCGTTTATTAAATTGGTATTACGCTATTTCCTTGTGGTCTACGTTTTGTTCCAACAACTTTCTTAAGAACTTGTCTCCTTACATTCATATAAACGTAATCAAATCACATTAACAAGTTCAAATTTACAAAAACTATACATCACATATATTGCTATATATCCTATAATCTAGTCAGTATTACAGAAAGTATTCTATTCCTGCTGTCTCTTAAACATCATTCCTCCTCCAAAACATTTCACTGCATGCATTGTTCCCATAATTTCCATTTTTTTTTTGTAATTTACTCCTACCCTTTTCTAAAGATCTCACTTCCTGTTCTTTTATCTCTGTTACAACATTCACTAATTCAAGTATAGTTGGTTTACATTCTGATTTCCATTTTCGGTGGTGGTGCTGCAGTAGCGTTGTCGCCTCACAGTAAGACGCTGTCCAGTTCGATTCTCAGCAAGAGCATCTTCTGCGTGAAGACATGCGTGAATGGGCATAACTTCATTGAAGGTTGTGCGTCAGGGCTGGTAACTCGGCACGTAAAAATCAACTACCAATCATTAGCGGACCGGAGTTCCACTGTGGTGACCCCTAACCGGGAAAAGCCGAAAGACACAAACAAATCCAAGTTCAAAAAATAATTCCCTTAGTTACACTCAATTTTCTCACCCAGTATTCCTAATATAGTACTCTGTAGGAAATGTTTAAAGTCTGTCAACTCATTACACTCCTAAACATATGTTCCTAGTTACCTCTTTCTTCCCCATCACACCTCCAACATTAGCAATTTACCTGAAGAGAAGTTCTTTGAAGTCTGCCTGGATTATAAAAATACCTATGCAAACACTTCTAAGCAAAAATCCTAAATTTTCTGCACTTTGTTGCATATTTGGGAGCCATATATATGTCATCCCATTATTTATTTGTGAATTGCAAATCTAATTTCTGCTCCTAGCCTTTTCTGACCTCTTCTGATTGATTCCTACAGTTATGCTACAATACTTTATATGCCCTACTAGTTATCCCTTTTTTAACAGCAGCTTCTGTTTTAGATTCAATTGAAAATTCAACTAGTTCACATCTTTATTTATGATTTCCCATCCCTTTCACTTTGTCTATACTTTGATATCAATCACTTACAAGGAAAGCAATCTCTAGCCTGCAATCCAAATGTCTTTTTGGCCTCTTTCCATTCTATCGCCTTTCCTTCTCTAATTATTTGTTTCCAATATCTTGGTTACTTTGTCATCTTCTTCCAACAAATTCCAGCCCCCTCTTGTCTAGTCTCTGTACTCCTAATTCCCACCATCCTTATTGGCAGAATGTCCTTTCTTCATTCCTATGTTGGCTTAGTGATAGTATATTTTCTGCCATTTTATGAAAATAATATTCTGTAGGACTGTTGCTATTCTCCTTAAGGATTTACATCCAAAAAAACATTCTTTCATTATTTCTTGAATTATTCCGTTTCATAATCATCCCTTTCCACTTTGAATGATAGCTTTCTGTGTGTGTTATGTAGAAGAGCCTTAACTGTGCAGCTCTAAAATATCCTTTCAAATCAGGTAATCCTAAACAATAAGCAAGTATATCTGTTAACAAACAGCCACATATCTGTCTTCTAGTCAAAACCATATTATAGTTCCTCTTGAAATTTCTGCACTATCCTTTTTTCTTTATTAGGACTGATTTTTGACAGTGTGCAAGCTGCTTTTGCCCCCCCCCCTCCAAACTATGAGTTAAACTGGTTTGTATACTCAAAACTCTGTGTTCTTAATAATATGTCAGGGTATTGCTGCATCTCCATTTTTATTTGAAACATATTCAGACCACAGAACAATTGTGTTTCCTCTCCCTATAAGTGCATTGAACTGGCGAAATCTTGACCTATTACAACTTCATATTAGATTAGGAACTAAAGATATAGAATGCAGAACAATACCAGAAAGTATCTACATGTTAGTCAGTAGTGTTTCTCATCTCTTTGAACATATGCCATTTCATTCTTTTTTCCAGTCATAGGTTTTATGCTTGCACACATAATAATCCTTAACACGTATGACCATTCTCATACATTGGATTTATTGGACTTGTGGATTATTGAGCATTAAACCACTATCGGCAACATTGTTTCGGTGATTTTTTTTCTTTTTTTGTATTGTTTTAGGTCTTTGACCTGTTGGTTTTTTGTTTATCAGTTTTTAACACCGTTCTGTGTAGCCGCGGTGGTGCTCGTTTTGATCCTGTGAATTTCCTATTTTACTTCAGGAACGGGAGATTATACATTTAAAGTATTTGTTTTGTACCGTACTCAGAGGAATAGAGGAGTTATTGGTGCAACTGTTGGATTCGGTCAAAAATTTGACATCTTTGCTCTCTAAGGAGAAGGGGGCATCTAACTGTGAGAATGAGCGGCTATTTACTGACAGTCAAGCTGAACTTTTTACTCTGCATTCTCCAATGGAAAGTGCAAACAATAGGGTAACTGGTTCTTTAAGAGATCATGGTTCAGCAAGTCGAGAAGGAAGAAGGGCGTGTAAAGATTTTAGTACTTGGTTTAGAGTTCCGGAAGTGGATTGGACACGTAGTTCAGAGCGAAGCTCTAATTCAAATATAGATAACTATACACCAACATGGAAAGAACAGTTGGCGTCTTTTGAAAAGTTTTGTTTCAAATTCCGTTCTTTACAAATGGATAATATGTATTTGCATAAATCCATTGAACTGAAACATGTTCCCAAGGGCTTACGCATATGGAAGCTTCCTATGGGGATAGAAAATGGAACAACAGCCCATCGTGAGTTAATATCTTTATTTGATAGGACTGGACTTGAAATGTTGGACATTATTGATAGAAATAATGACAATAAAATAAAAGAGTTACAGTTGAAAATCAATGATTTAAACAAATGTATTATGGATGATGCCTTGTTTGAGCCATATAAAATGAATTATAACAAGGTTTTGAATGATGTAAAGAAATTTGTTAAGAAAGGTATCGAGACTAAACAACGTAAATTAGCTCATAATTCACATGAATATCTCAACAATATAGCATATTCTCAGGGACAGCATGGTCATGATAAAGATATAGTAAGGGGGGACAAGGTTGTAGGGAGGAATATTGAAAATGAAATTGGGGGAAATCAGCAGGAAAATGGAAATAACAATGACAACAATTTTTTAGAAAATGTGCCCAGGAGATCAGAACGCTTAAAAAAACAGACAGGCCCACATCATTCGAGGTGGACAGGGGGGTTGGAACCAGCAGGGGAAACAGCAACAGCAGAGGAGGCCGTGGGGGAATGCCCAGGGCAAGAAATGGATGTAATTTCAGGAAATTTGGAAGTGAGTGGTTTGAGTGAAGGTACCTGGACTTTTCAAGGTACTTCAAATATTATACAGGAACTGAGATGTGAAATAACAGAGAAAGAAGATTTCAGTATTTTTAATTATACTGAACTGGATATAACTGAAAGTTATTTCAGTCTTCTCAAGAAAGGTATGTCCTTTGTTCCAACAAATAAATTTAATTTGGCAAAAACGCTTTTGAATTTAAAGTTATTTTCGAGGCAGTTAAACCTCAAGATGTTTTTTAAAGGTAGAGAACAAATTATTGAAAGGCAGGAATGTATACATTCAAGTTTATTCATTCCTCCTCCTAATCCAGAAATTCAATTGTTTGAGACATACTGTGAAAAAGAAATCAGAAATTTAGTTAAACAAAGATGTTCAGTTTGTCCAAATCTTACGGTTTAAGAAAAATAAATTTTGTGTAGTGTAGCAGGGGACAGACAGCTTCGCATTATGACACCAGATAAGGGGGGGGGGTGTGATAATGCGATATATTGATTACAACACACAGATTAAAAAAGTTCTAAATGATGAAATTACGTATCGAAGAGTCTCTAGAAATGAGATCAATATGGCCTATAGATGGCTAGATATCATCTTGGAACATGAAGTATTGGAAGGGAGAATAAGTTTAAAGGAAAAATAATTTTTAACGGTCCCCCCTCCCTATTATTCCAAAAATCTTTGGAATACCGAAAACTAACAAATCAGTTATCAACCCCTCTTTTAGACCCATAGTGTCGGCAAGAGGCTCTAAAACTGAGCCTCTTGCAGCGTGGGTAGACAAGAAGGTGGGCAAACTGGTTGGGCGGGTGCCACATATTATTTGTGATTCATGGCACTGTCTCCAACGTCTAGCTGAATTTCGTAACTCATTCAATGATTCTATCAGTTTTCTGACAATCGATGTTGTAAATTTGTTTTCAGTTATTCCTCATACAACTGGAATTGAGATGTTTAGAAACAACATCCATAATCTGTCTGATATGGATGAAGGGAAAGTTGAGATAGTGATCGAATTTATGGAGTTAGTTCTCAAGAATAACTTCATGATGTGTGAAGGGGAACTATTCCATCAGGTTTCGAGAGTAGCAATGGGGGCCAAATGTGCCCCCATTTTTGCGAACCTTGTACTGCTTGATTGGAAGAATAGATTTGTTCTAACTTCAGAATTCGCCCCACATATAGTTAGCTATAACAGATTTCTGAATGATATTCTAATTCTTTGGAAGGGAGAACTTGATAAGGTGAATGAGTTTATAGAGTTTTTGAATGGGACAACTGAAGTTTTGAAGTTTACATATAAGTGGGATAACAAAATGATCAATTATTTGGATATTAAATTTAGTGTGGAAAATGGTATCTTAGAAAGTTCTATCTATAGGAAAGAATCTTATTCAAATAGCTTATTGTATTTTACTAGTCACCATTCATTGTTTCAAAAACATAGTGTTGTGAAGGGACAGATGGCGAGAGTGTCTAAGTTGACAAGTGAGGAAACTAGGTTCAAGGAAGAAATGTATAATCTTATAGGGATGTTTTTGGAAAGAGGGTATCCCCTCAAATTATTGATAAGATTGAAGAAGGAAGTAGAGATGAAAAGAAAGTTTAGCTTCAATCCTATATTGTCATCAGAGAATAATTTCCAAAGGGAAAAAGAAAAAATGAACAATTCTCACACAACAGGTCTTGTTTTACAATTTAGTGAAAGGGCACCAGAGATAATTAACATCATTAATAGGGGTTGGAATATGATCTTTGATGGAAATATAACTTCTGTGATAGGTATAAAACCCCAAATAATTTATAGTAGGGGAAGTAATATTAAAAACATAATGGAGAGACATTATGATAGTAATATCAGTGTTTCATTCATGTCAAAGTTTGAGAATTGTAGGTATTGTAGGTATATAAATAATGGACCCTATGTTGACATTAGTGGTTTTGGAGTATCAGTGAACTGTCCCGGTAGATGTAATTGTAATTCCAGGAGAGTAGTCTATGTGGCCACTTGTCTTTCCTGTCCGGGTTTTTATATAGGAAAGATACTCGTCGACTTAGGGACAGGATTAATGAACATTTAAGAGCAATCAAAAATAAGGACCTTCACAATGCCTTGTATTTGCATTCCAAGCAGTGTATGAATTTCAAAAAATTTTTTTTTTTATTATTGATAAAATATCTGACAATGGATGGGAGGGTGATTGGGAATCTATCCTGGAAGCACATGAGTCCATGTGGCAAATACGTACTGATGCCACGTGCTTTCCAGGGTTGAATGAGTATATTTCCATCAAGCCTTTTTTAAAAATAAAATACAATAAACTAGGGTAACAAACATTAAAATACATATGTAGAATAAACAAGAATGGGGAATATATATTGATACTATTTTACATATATATATATATATATATATATATATATATATATATATAAAGAATATGTTTTACATGTTTTTTTTAAGTAGAATTCAGTGAACTAATGATTTTTTCAATAATTGTATATTTATTAATTGTTTGAATTTTTCAATATGTTTTGGTTTGGCTTTATATTCTTTTTCTTTTCTTGTTTTTTCTTTTGTTCTTTCTATGTCTTTAAAAATGTGAAAAAATGTTTTTAATTGATTAATTGGTTAGTTGTTGAATAGTTTAAAAGGAGAATGCATTGTAAGTGAACAACTCTGATGATGCCTTTGGTTTGTTAACCTTGGCGAAAGCGCTTAGTTGTTCTTATTCTTTTGGTGGATGTCAACATTGGATTTATTGGACTTGTGGATTATTGAGCATTAAACCGCTATCGGCAACATTGTTTCGGTGATTTTTTTTCTTTTTTTGTACAGTTTCATTAACATGTTGCTTATAAATCACATTTCTGAAGGACATAACACTTACTATCCATTGCTGACAACTTAGCTGAAAATCATATTTCTATTAAATACAGCATTAATAAGACTATTTTGTGCAGCATGTCCCTTCATTCCACATTTAAAATATGTTGTTTCCCTTGCTCATATGTTCTGGGTGTTTGCAAATGACTGAATATTTTTACTTACAGGCTTAATTTACTCAGTTTTGAACAAAAGCTTCATTTTCCCATATTTCAATTGATACAACTTGCTAGTTAATACTTTTAGAGTGACTGTAAACAGCCCATTTGCATAAATTACTTGGAAGCACCATCTTGAAATTGTCTTCAGCTAATATAGCTGTGATTTTGCTTTTTACATTTATTTCAAGTACTTGCAATAAGTTTATAGAATACTTAAATAAGACATTTAAGTTCTTACCATATTGTTGGTGTTAAATATCCAGTTATGAAATGTATAGCTTGTGTTTTAGGAAATACACCAGCCCCAAAAAGTATTCTTTTCTCCGTTTAGTATAGTTCACACCATGTAAGCTTTTAAAAACTCCCTTTAGCTGGGAAGATGAGATCTTAGTCCAGTCAGCTTGAGCCCACTTTTTCTGGGTTGCATTCCTCTCAGAGGCAAAAAGAGAGAGAGAGAGAGAGAGACGCCTCAGTGTTGTTGATGTTGTTTAGTGTCGGGGTAGTTTTTGTAGGGGCCATCACAGATGTTTATAAGTGTTATCTGCTCTTATAGACTGACCAATTGTCTGGCGATACACTCATTCTTCTTCTCGGTAGCCAAGATGGACGCCATCAGAGTTTTGTTGTTCTGTGATGTAGTTTCTACAAATGTTTCCATTGTGGACAAAGCAAAAGGGTGACAGTTCACTCATACAGAACACTGGTTCCCCCCTCCACAAGTTAGTTACGTTGGGAAAACAAGTCTCAAATGTGGTGTACTCTAGGCTGTGAGTACGAACAAAATATTACAACTTGTTGGAATGACAAATCTTGCCCACTTGAAAAAAAAACAATGTAGTAGGTAAAGGTACTGGAGGCAGATTTCACAGCTTCACTTTATTTACAGTGACGGTCACACAAATGAAGCCAGAAACTTCAAGTCTTTCTTAATTTCTGTGTCACTGTAGTCTTCCTATTATTTCTTGAGCATTATCATGCAGTAAATCCACCAGTTGGTAACTAGTAAGAGTCTGGACTCCTTTTAAAATTCAGCAAAAATGTATTTTCTATTATGTCCCCTAGTATTCTGATTTTACCCTTTATTGGGAATGACATTTTGTTTAATACAGAAGCATCGTTTTAAAATTATCTCTAAATATTACTGGATTAAAGCTAGGTGTAATTGGGATCTTCAGAAAAGGGTGGGAGTAAAGTACATAGGAAAAATGTGAATTCTGGGATTAATATGTGCAGAGGAGGAACAAGGTTTAAGAGAAGGCAGGATTTGAATGAACTATGTAATGTCTGACTGACAGTGACTGGATATATTTTAAGTGATGTATAACGTGTGCAGCTACAGTTGTGTCAGCATGGTTTGTAATGTATAATGTTTGCAAATGAGACTGTGTTGGTATAGTTTATTTTTATTTATATAAATTTAAGACTGCCTATGTCATGTGTGATAATTTAATAAATATGTTTCTTGTTTAAAAAAAAAGTATAGGGAACTAATCTACTTAACAAAACTCATCTGTGAGTACTTTGTTTGCAAATACTTATGCCTCACTATCTGAAACCTATTGCACCTTATTATCAGACTTCTACATACTATGGGAATTTGGTATACTTTTATAGCATCTTCCAACAACCTACAGGCATTAAGTAACTTAAGGCAGTGTAGTAACTACTTTATGTAAACTGACAAAGCACTACTGTTAGCAAGCAGTGAATCTATATGTGAGAAGTGCAAATGCTTACTTTGACTGGAGGCAAACCTCTCAGATCACATAGGTGTCAGTAATCACATAGCATCACTAAACTCACAAAGGTCCCATACGCAACATACTAATACACTCAAACTTTATCAGCATTAAAACACTTCACCTGCAGCTTACACAATAGTGCCCTGTTAACACAACAAATATTGGTCACCCAGGTGGCATGCCAAGCCTTACCACATAATATCGTTGCCATAGGTGACTCTATAATGAGGCATACCAATCCACCAATCAGCAGGCTAAGTACTGTTGGGTACCAGCTGCCTCTCATGTACCAGAATTCAATATTACTAGATTACACAAGTCCTTTCACCCCACATATGCATACAACATGGTTATTAGTTACATGGCTGTGAAGCAGCCCATATTGAACCTCCATAGAACATATGAAGAGGAACGTAATTGATGTGTCTGAGCATGTATCAGATGCTAGTAGGAAATTAATCCTGAGCAGTATAACTCCAACATGGCAAATGATGCTAACATACAAACCGAAGATAACTGAATTTAACAACTGGCTCAGTTACTGGTGTCATGCAGTTGGGATCCAATATATGTCAGGGTGGTGAAGATGGTTGACAGTCTTGCATGCTTTACCAGGATGGTTTTTACCTCAGGCTTTCTGCATATTCATTAGGATATTTAGATTCATAGGTTGGTACTAGGCTGTTTGCCCTAGGGTCTATACAAGACTTGCCATAACAATTCCCTGGCTATTTCTTCTCACAGTATTTACTTCCCTGGACCCCTGTCTAGCAGGGTGACTGAAGTGATCCCCGGGGTGAATTTCCTATCTCCCATACAATCATCAAGGTTCCTTTCGAAGAGGGCCAAAGAGGCGCTCTGCTTGACATGTATGGGCAGTCTATTCCAGAGTCTGGGGAGTCTCTGGGTCAGGAACCTATCCCTCCAGCATGTTTTGTTCATTGTGAAGACATGTGGCTCTGAGGGATTGGGATTTCTTTAAGTGTAGCATGTCCAACAGCTCTGGGTTTGACATGGCCTTGTATGCTAAGCAGAGATCACCTCTGAGTAGACGATATGCAACAGAGGTGGAGATTTTTTAGACGGTCAGCATAGGGCATCTGAAGGCAGTAACTTCTTCAATCTAAAATGTTTAAGTATAATTTAGGCAAATATGTTTCACAGTGATATATTTAGATAGCAAGTCAAAGAAAGTCAAGTATTTATTTACTGACGTGATTACTGGGGAAGTCTGACTAGGTAGGTGCCCATTTTCAGCGGAGGCCCAAGGAGAAAAGCTCCAAAGTATTACAAAAGCAGTTTAAGAACAATAATTCTACAATCTTCAAAAATAATACAAAAACATCTACAGTTTAAATAATTATACCAAATTAGACACAATGTGACAACATTGGTTACAAATAGATAAAACTTATATGGCAATGATTTAATATTTATAGAAACTTTAGCCAGTTAAGATAAATTAAAGGGAAGCTAGTATAATGCAAACAGAAACTGCAATATGAGGTAAGAGGAAAAAAAAAAACAAGTTATGCCACATTTAGAGAGAGAATCAGGGAAGAAAAGCTGATAGAAGTTAGACAATGACTGAATAAAGGGAAGTAAGGATTTATACGGTATGAACAATTACTTGTTCTTGTTTAGAGATGTTGTTTATCTTAGGGTTGAACAAGGTAACTGTTAAACATGAACTGCTCAAGTTACATTTTAGGAACAACCAGGCAAGATTATTTAAACAGCAATTTGTCCACTGCAGAATGAACATAATTCTAAATCTGTAAATTTAAAAAAGTATTATAATAGACTGACTGAAATGTCATTATATGGAATGAAATGCAATTGTGATGTGCCCAAGTGGTATACTGGTAACTAAAGATATGTAGATATGTCAAATTAAGGATACAGGAGCATGAAAGGGCTGTAAAGAAAGATAATCCAATAACAGTGAATACTCCGGAATGCCAGGTGGCAGATTTTGATGGTTTTAACTCTATGGTTTCGGGCATACCCCACTTGTATATTGAGGTAATAAAGTATTAGTTTTACATAAGATGGAAGCTAAGTTTTAATGTTTATTTTGACAGTGAGCCATTACAGAGAAACTTATCCCACATAAAATTCTACCTCTCTGGTAAAAGAAAGCTCTTGTATTTTTTTCAGGAAAAAGAAAAAAAAAAACAACTTGATTTTTTTTTTTTTGTGTGTGTTGACCGTTAGATACAGCAATTCTAACTATAATAATTGTCTTTAAGACCATTTTTATAAAACATTGGATACCAGAAGTGGTGGTCAATTACAATAGATCACAGTTTGTCAGCTATGATTTTTGCATGTTTGGGAATCTATGAGAATATAGACAAAAGATCTCAAGTCCCAGTAACTCTCAAAGTAATGGACAAGTTGAACATTCAGACTGCACCAGTACAAAAGAAAAAAAAACTAAAAAAGGAATATGACAGTTTCACTATGAGTGACTGTTATTTATCCCTGTTGAAATTTCTCAATATTCCATTACAGTTAATAGGACCATCCCTTGCTCAGCTCCTAATGGGCAAACATGTCAGTTCAAAACTATGAACTTAGTTTCATTGTTAATGCCAGAAAGTAATCAATCAAACTATTCAACTACTACAAGAAAGTCAAAGGAAGAAAACAAGCTCTTGAAAGAATATCAAAACATTTTCTGCTCCCAGATTGTCTTTTTGGGGAAATTCAGTGTCATACTTCTGCCAACAAAGGAAATCCAAATGAGTCATATACTAAGGTGTGCTAGATGGCACAAAAAGATACCCACCCTTGGGGCCTTCCTATCCCATAAATCATAGTCATCTGCATAGTCACATAAACATGATTTTAGTGTAGTAAAAACATCCCTTCTGTACCTGGTTTTGTTGCCTGCTACTCCTTTAGACCTTCTAATGAGGATAGCCCTGCCTCTGGCAGTGGTGTATTAATTTTTATTTCTAACACCACTGCTTTACATCTACTCCAGCTAGAAAAAGACATAGAATTTGTACAAATTTTACTAACAGTGTGTCCACCTTTCATATCAAGGTTAACTGCAGAATTCTTACCATGATGCCCTGTAGCCCATGAGGACTACCTTAATATTTATTTATTTATTTGTTTATTTTACATTTGTTGACTGGGATTGTCTGACTGAGCTGAAGAACCCTTTTTCAGCAGAGGCCTGGGGAGAAAAGTTCCAACATATCAAACAATTTTCATTATAAATTAGCATTAAGCAGCAATGTTACAGGATTATTACAAGGCATTAAGTAGCAATACAGTGTTATATAGTGTCAATAATCAGGAGTATAGCAAAACTATTTCAAGTTGTATAAAAAGAAATATGTCATTAAGATGACTATACTTTTTGGGGTAAGTGGTTACAAAAGCTCAGTTTTATCATAATGTAAATGCATGAAGGCAAGACAATTACAATAGAATGTTTCTCTGAGACGACTTGCTTAATAGATTTTAGAAGACAGTAGAAAGAGTAGCGAAGGAAGATTAGAGAGAGCTAGTGAGAAGAGTGAGTTAAGGGCAGAAAATAGATTAAGGTATGAGAAGTAGGGGATGTTTAAGGAGGTAGAGTGCAGTACTAGGACCAGTGACTTTTAAAGTGCTCATTGGTGGCTGTCTTAAATTGTTTAGGATGTGTAAGGGTCCTGATTTCTAGTGGGAGCCTATTGCAAGCAATAGTGGGATGATAGCTGTACATGTTGCATCTGTAGTAGGTCTTGGTTAGAGCTTCGGAGAGGTCTGGAGGGAGAATAATGGGAGATGAGAGGGGATAGTGCTGGGCAGTAGGAAGGCTGGTATAGGATAGAATGAATAATCTGGAGCTGAAAGAGAAGAAGCTGGTGGGGTAATTCAAACCAGTTTAGGTGTTTTAGAGAGAGACAGTGATGGGATTTGTAGGTTTGTTGGGCAGCAAATCTGGCAACCTTGTTGTAGGTAGGTTCGAGTTTGGTCAGAAGTGCTGAGTTAAGATTTGTGAGAATTTGAGAATTGTACATTAGACTGGGTAGAAAGTAGGTAAGAGAGAAAGTAATCTTGGCTTCAGAGGTAAGGAATTTCTTGTTATGGTAAAGGAGCCCTAGTTTTAAATGAGTCTTTTGATACAGTTATTAACATGCAAGTCAAATTTAAGCTGATCATTAATGGTTATGCCTAAGAGTTTAGTGCTGGATTCTACCTGAATGGGAGTGTTATTAAGGGACTGTATGGAGAAGGAGAGTTTAATATTGTTGAACTTTTTAAGTAGGAAGAGTAACAGCTTTGTTTTTTTAGGATTAAGGATGAGCTGGTTGTTGGAGAGCCATGTTTCAACTAAGTTAAAAGATGCCCAAGTAGCTGAGAAGAGCCTAGAGGGAAAGTTGACTGTGGTAATGACTATAGAGTCATCTGAGTATTGCACTATAGATGACTGAGGACAGGAGATATAGAACTGATTAGTAAAGATATTAAAAAGTAAAGGCCCTAGGATAGACCCTTGAGGTGCACCCATTTTTACAGGGAGAGGAGGGGACAGTGCAGAGTGCCATCTCACTTATTGAGATGTATCAGTGAGGTAGCTGGAGAACCATGCAACAGTATCAGAGGAGAAGTTGAGGTTTATGCAGCAGAAGAGTGTGCAAGACAGTGTTGAAAGCTTTCGAGAGGTCCAAGAATAGGCAAGAAATAAGTTTATGGCCATCCATGGCTATAGAGACTGTGTTGAGGAAGGATAATAGAGCTGTAGTGGTGCTATGTTTGGTTCTGAAGCCGTGTTGAGTGGGTGTAAGCAGCTTTTCGTGTATCAGGTATTGCATAACTTGTTTATGAATACATTTTTCTAGTACTTTAGAGCGGGGGGAGAGGACAGTGATAGGTCTAAAGCTGGAGATATCAGAGGAGTTACCTCCTTTGTGTATAGGTAGAGTGTAGCATTATTTCCAGATGGAAAGGACTTTAGATTCAGAGATAGAGCGATTGATTAGGACAGATACAGGGAGAGCAAGAGAGTCAGCTGTGAGTAGAAGGAAAGTAAAGTAATAAATTAGAATCTCTAAAGTTCGAACTGAAGACACTTGTCCTAGGTGATTTCAACATGCACAATGGCTCCTGGATATCATCAGTATTTATTCCCTAGCACAATTAATGTCTATCTCTATAATTAGCTCAAAGTTTCTTGAACTGATTCTCACAAATATTACATTCCACACCTGTAGTTCTCCCCTGCTAATCAAATCTGACCATCATGCAATGTTATTTACCATAAGATCTCAGTTGAAACTGCCCTTGAATCCAATAGACTTCAGAGACTTCTCCATGGCAAACTCCCCAGCATGTTAAAGGTCTTGAGAGTTTTGAAACTTCCCCACCACATGAAAACTCTATATCTAAAACTGATTTTAATCCCACCTAAGATCCTGCATCAAAGCCTCTGTCCCCATTAGTCACAAATAGAATACCAGACTTAGAAACAAATCTCATTGGCAGAATCCAGGAAACTTTACAACAAGGAGGGGAAAAAAACATCAGCTCCCACCACTCAAAAGAGTAAACAATAGACTAAAGCAGAATACTAGCAAAGCCAAATATGAGTTAAACATTGATAAAAACTCAGAATAATCACAAAACCTATTTCAGTTATATCAAGAATTTCAAGAGGAACAAACACTCAGCATTGCACTGAGTTGATATGCCATGGCATCACCCTCTCATACACAAAGGATATTGTGAATATACTTAAGGAAAAATTCAACTCAGACCTCCCGCCTGCATCTTTCCATGCTTTCCTTCCCATAACGTCAAATCATCAAATAACAATGAACCCCTATGCAACACAATGAATAATGAAATGGTTAGACAGAAAACATATTACAATATGCGACACACTTCTTCAAAAGTTTCATCACTAGTGGCATCTTTCAGGGGTCTGCTCAGGGGCCATTTCTCCTCAGCTTATATTTTGATGATGTCGTGGCTGATGTGGAGAATCTCTGGCTGACTGAGTCTGTAGACAACTGCAAACTCAGAGCTCTCATTAATCCAATATAAAACATCCATTGCCTCCATGAAGGTGTAACCCATACAAATTAATAGTGCCTGGACCATGAGCTGAACTTCAACACTAACAGGTGCATCACTGTATTCTTAGCAAACAAGAATTCCCATGAAACTACCACGTAAATAACAACCCGTTTAAATGTGGTACTACAGTCAAAGATCTGGGCACATTTATGGACAATGACATTTTTTTGACCACAACATACCAGCTGTAGTTAAAAATCTTTCTAACACAGTTCTTCATTAAAGAAATTTCCTCCAAGTCCAAGAAAATTATACCCCCACCCTTCTTGTCTGCTCTTATTATATCCATAAGTGAAGGCAATTCCTCCCTTGGCATGCACATGTGTATCCAAGCACACAGTTCAAATAGAAAAAGCCCTGTCTGCACCTTATCAACTGATCTTTGGTGATTTCTGCTTTGGCTACAGTTTGGCACATTAACCCGTGTTGCTTCACCTTTTGCATGAATCTCTAAATGTTCAGAAAATGGCAACCTCCACACTTATTCACTGTAGTCTACACTGCCAAATAAATAGAACCCACTGATAACGCAGATATCTCCGAAGGAAGGAACCCTTTGGGAAAGATTAAGCTCCTTCTTAATATCAAACAAAGCAAATCCCTTGCAATCTTTACTCTTCCAATCATATGAATTAAATTTAATCATAGATTCACTGCTGGTTAGACCCCCCCATTGTCCTTTATGGATAGGGTTTGTAAGTAAACTGCAGTGGTTAGGTTCCTAACAATCATTGCTACAGATTGCCTAGTATGACTTTATGAAGCCATATAAATTACTGTTCTGAAACTTTATTTTAATTCCAAGTAGTTCTGCAGAAAAAGAGTTTGTTGTGACTGACTTTTATGACACTTAACTATTCTATTACATACAAATCCAAAACTTGTGGTTATTGACCGAGTTTTAATAAGGGTGACCCTCCTTACTAATTTTTGTCAATAGACTATTAGACTAAGCATAATCGTGGGTTGTAAATTAAAAATAATTATTTAGAAGTACAGCACAGGTCTTAATTATTGATTCCTTTTGAAGAAAATGCTGTTTTCTTGTTACTTGACTTTTCTATATTAGAGCATATAATAAATGTGCTGCAAAATGATCCACAGCTTCTTGTAACATGTTGTGATCTAGCATCATTTTTACTGTTTATATGTGTGATTTTACATTCCATCTTTAGCATCACATTATATATATATATATATATATATATATATATATATATATATATCTATCCATGTGTGTTATTATATTTTATTAATGTTGTCAATGTCTGTATGGTCGACAGAACAGCTGACTGACATTTGTGAAAAATCACAACATTACCAGTATTGGGAGCTATTCCTTTTCCCCAATATTCTGCTATTTCAGGAGTCAAAATGTCCCAGAACTTACACAGTGCCTTGTTAACCCATTTTTTCATGGAGATAAACTGACTTCCTTCTGCCATGAGGTAGGGTTCATTTCAGTTCCTTTTAGGATCCAAGATATTCTAAAAAAAATCCTGTAGTTTGACAATTTAATGGTAAAAAGAATGATGTTATATTACTCCAATAACATTGTGTTATTAAGTGGAACAAAGGCACTAAATCATTTGATTAAAAGCTGTGATGGACTTTGGTGATCAACATTTATGCTTGTGATTGCTATTATTTACATTGACTGGAATTTTGGGTTATTGACCTTATTTTTCCAATTGATTTTGTGTCAACATTAGTAGCATCTATATTTGAGTATTCTGTGTTTTAAGCACACCCATATAAATGTACACATACACACACACACACACACACACACACACACACACACACACACACACACACACACACACACACACACACACACACAGACACACACACACACAAACAGATTTATTTTATATACATGCACGCACACACATACATATATATATATATATATATATATATATATATATATATATATATATATACACACACACACAGGACTGACTTGTTTTATCACTTTCATAATTTTAATATAAACCAATTTTAGAAATCACACTAGAAAATAACCTACTGAAATAAAATAACATATGATAAAACTATTTAGAATTTTAATTATCCGATTTTAAGCATGCATTTAATATTAATCATATCATTAAAGCAAGGAATTGTTATTTGGTGAGCTATGAATCCTGCAAATCTATTTATATAGGTAAAATCATTAGGAAATGGTTACAGAGAATTTATAAATACTCACAAGCCATAAAAAAGAAATATATTAAAAATGCTCTATATAAGTGATCTACAAGGCTTCCTCTGACCCATTACTTGTGGATTTGCTGCACATCAGCAAGTCAAACTGCATAAGAAACACTTTTTATAGGGATATAAACTTCTCTTGCAACATCAACAGAATGGTTTGGATAGATGGATATATCTCACAGAGGATACAACTGCTCTGGAACAGATACCCTATCCACATGAAACAAAGTTTATCCTTGTCCATATTCAAGTATAACTTAGATCTATGAATAGAAAACAGAACATTTACCCCAGGACTGCCCCCTGTACTACTAATGGGCAGAAACAGCTCTTAAATGATTTATCCCGAGCATGGGTCTCCTAACTTTATCTATGGTATGATCCCAGTTATTCTGATAAGCAGTAATATATAATTATAGACCATGGGATGGGTAAAGCCACTCTATAACCAAATGGGACAGGTTATTTCAAGTACAAAAAGGGAAGTTAGCTGGGCTTAAAATGGCCTGCAAGGGCAGCTAGTCTGGTACTTACCTATAAACCTGTAAGTCTTCCAACCCTTGAGTGAACTTTAGAAAACTTTCCTTTTTGGATTTGGACTAAATTGAGTATGGTAACCTTAGAGGTGAAGTTGACAATCTTTTAGAAATTAAGGAATTATGCTGGCAACTTAGATTTGGGGGTAATGAAGCCGCAGGCCTTAATAATATGATTAATATTAAATTCATCAGCACTCACTCATCAGGGTCTAGAACTGAAAATCATTTGCAATTTAGTACTCAGTATAATTTCATTTACAGATTCACTTTAATTAATTGTGTTATTTGACACTGACGTGATTAATTATAACCAAAACATTCCCAATAGGTCATATTCCAAGTAAGTACCACTACAACGGTCACAAAAGAATTATTTTTTGCAGAGGGCAACCTATGCTGCCTCTCAATAAGGGGCAAATCTATGACACTGTATAACTTACGTTTCAGAAAATTTATACTGAATTTTAATTCTTTCTATAAGAAGAATTTGTTGTGATTGCATTTTATAACACTTAATTATTCTATTAGAAAAAAAATACAAAAACAGTTATTATGTCTGCATACTCAAATCTGAAGTTACAGAAATTCAGAGAGAAAGAAAAATTGGAAAAGAAAAAAAATAAAGTTCACTTTTCCCCTTTTCTGCAAGTCCTGCATATTACAGCATATGTAGCTTAGTCAGTTCTGGCATTCTGAACTATCAAATACAGGCCAGCAACCTTCCTATAATAATGTTATGAGGCTTGTTCACTTAGTGGGGGATAAACAGTAGGTTCCCCTTATTTATTATACCAGAACTCACCACATTGAAAGTCAAATAATGAAAAAAAAAACTTAAGTATATATACGTTTACTGTATATATACTAGCATAGCACCAAAATAAAATGTTCATGTATAAGACAGGTATACGACTTTAAACCAGAAGAAGATAATAATGCACTGCAACTGTAAATGTTAGTTAGTACCTAATTCTCCAACAAATTACTACTGTTTCATGTAAATAAAAACATTTTACTTGAAGAGTAAAAATAAATATACAGCTTGTTCTTCCAGGTTTTGTGACAAACTAATGAAAATAACTTTAAAATGAAACGTAATGGCATAATATTGATAGCACAAAAGTTGTTTGACATAAAACATTTGAAAAGTAAATGGTATGCTTTGTAACTCTACCACATATTATTCTCTAGAATGGACTAAAATAAGGAAAAATCAATTTTCCACATTTGAACTTTGTTCCACAGATATGTTATGTTCTTAATAATTAAACAAAAGTAATAATAATTCTCTTAAATGAAAGCAAGTCGCCTGAAGGATTAGACGGGAGTTGGTGCATAAACACATAATATCTTGTGCTGTATGGTTTGGAGTAACAAGTAATCATGTGCATAGCTTGTGGCACACTTGCTCACTACCACTGGCTGTAAATGACAAGAGCCCATCAATGCAAGGAAAAAGCAAGGAAACAACAAAACTAAAACTAAAGTCAAACCTCAAAAACTAACAGCCTAACAAACATTAGAGGAACTAAATAATAACCAGATAATTATAATAAAATGCAAAACAAGTGAAACAACATCAAACAAATGAATATTTCCAAAATGAAATGATACAGTCCTTGTTAATGTAAATGAAAAAAAAACAAGAAATGAGCAAAGAAATATATGCCAAAAATTACATGAAAATGACGTCATCAAATAGAGCTACAGCAATACAAGGAAAAAGCAAGGAAACAACAAAACTAAAACTAGTTAAAGTCAAACCTCAAAAACTAACAGCCTAACAAACATTAGAGGAACTAAATAATAAGGCATTTTTCACCTGTTTTACTGCTACTTTAAGTGATTTCTGCATTGTACACTGTTTGTTGCACTTTAAGTTACTAATTGTTGCAAATTGTTTCTGTAGGCTACACACTAAAGTGTGATAGCCGATTTATAGCATTTATAGCATTTACTGTCTGTTGTTTTCCTTGTCTCTGTAAAAAAAACAAAAAAAAAAAATCTCTTATTTTCCCACCTTACTGAACTAGAGTAGTCCAGTTTCAGAGTTGCTGATCCCTGGGCTTTGTTTTTAGTTCCTGTTACTGATCCATTGCCTTATTTGGAAGGAGGGAAGTTTCTTTGCTTACCAGTGGGAGTGGGGAAGCACTGAGCGACCTTCTTGTCTGATTTGGTGAAGTTTCAGCCAGAAACTAGTAGTCCATTGGTCGTTTTGGGCCAATTCCTAGCTCCTTTCAGCCCCTGCTATAAAACACGCTAAACGCGCGTTAGCGCGATTTAGCGCGGAGCTGCTACCGTTGCACACTGGGGCAGCGCCGGTTAAGCAGATTTAAACTATTAGGGCTACCTAAAGTCCACTCTTCAAATTTTCCCTTAAAACTACCTTCCTCAAAGTATACTACTGTTCTATTTAGTGTATCCTATAACTATAAATTATCTCTACTTGACTCCCAAGTAGACTATTCTCTATCTGTATAGCCAAGCACTTGCTCCTACAGTACTTATCACCTCGATACAGCACTCTTGTTATAGAAAGTACCCCAAAAAAGCAAACCCCATTTCTCGGTCACCCACATCCCCCAGAACCTTTTTTAAGGTTTTCTGTCTATTCCTTCTAGCATGTCAAGGGATCAGTTACTAATGTCCTCTCCTGCTCAGCTGGTGAACCTGGGAATATTGAGGCAATGTTACAATTGCCTCATGTACACAGACAACCCTCTCCTCCTCCCACAAAACACAAATACATGCGAGAGATGCAACTATACGGCCAAACTGGAGGCTGAGCTCTCTCAACATAGGACTGGCAAGACCAGACAAGAGGAGAAGGTAACCACACACACTATAGACCCAGTCTCACATAATACCATCACAACCACAAATCATACACATAAACACACAAAGACATACTCGGAGGCTCTGATCAAAAATCTACCAAAACAGCAGAGGCCACCAAAGCAGACACCAAAACAACTACCACCTCAGAACACAACACCTGCAACACATAGACCACACAGTCAGAGTGTCAAGCAGTCACAGCCCTTAAGGCCAAACACAATGCCAGACACACTAGTCATTGGTGACTCCATAGTCAGACACACTGGCGTCACGCTCACCAGACTGAGTAAGGAGAAGGTCACAGTAAGCTGCCTGTCGGGTGCTAGAATCCACCACATAACGCATGCACTCAGGTCTCTCAACAGCAGGTACAAGTACGACTCAATCATTGTCCACGCTGGTGTTAATGACCTGAGACATACCTCCTTGGACTACATGAAAAGAGACATAGAGGAGCTCTCTGATTATGTAGCCCAAGCAGGTATGACCCTGACCTTGAGCAGTATCCTACCTTCACCAAGAATGATGCCACAATACAGAGATAAGATGATCAGCTTTAACAATTGGCTTAAACTCTGGTGTCATTCAAAGGGGATCCAATGTCTGTCTGCCTGGGATGACATGCTGAAAAAGCCACACTGCTTCGCAAGGGACGGCTTGCACTTGTCACCCCTGGGATTCCGGATTTTGGCAAAGGCTCTTGCCACCCCCATAGTGCCTTTTTTAGGCAAGGCTCAAATTCTAAACCTACCACCCTAGAACACAACAAAGAAAAAAAACTAAGGGTAATGCTGCTCAATGCCAGAAGTCTCAACCTCAAGATGCACACACTCAAGGCCCTTCTCAGTATGGAGAACATCGATGTCTGTGCTGTGACAGAAACCTGGTTCAAAGCTCCTGAGAGCACCCCAGCACTATCAGGTTTTACCTCATATCATGCGTTCCGGCCCCAAAATCCGGACAATACCAAGAAAGGAGGAGGGGTATCCATATTCATCAAGGACACCCACACCTCAAGATTGGTGGCAATGCATGATGCATCGGAAACCATCCAGGTGCAATTAACCATAGGCAAGACTGCTCTGCAATTTGTAGCATGTTACAGGCCACCCTCGCAAACTCAGGAACCTCACATGGCCTTCCTGAAAACACTGGAGGGGATAAATGTATCTCCGAACACCATCATACTAGGTGACTTCAACTACCCTAATATAGACTGGGAACACTACTCAAGCCCAAACACTCTAGCCCAAAAGTTCCTGGAATTCATAAACTCAAATGCCATGGAACAACTAGTCACCATCCCCACAAGAGGAGAAAACATACTTGATCTCATCATCATGAACATGGGAGCACAATGTTCAACACAGGAAGTATACCCCTCACTGGTGAGATCAGATCACAAACTAATCTCGCTGGAGGTCCTCATCCCACCCCACCGAAATGAAAAGACCACAGTAAAGAACTTCTCGAAAGCCGACTTCACACTTCTAAAGACTAGTGTGGTCTCCTTTAAGGCCCCTGAGCCAGCGGTAAACATTACTCAAACCGCTGAATCACTCACAAATGCCTTCTACCAGCACCTGCAGGGCTGCATGGATCAGGCAATCCCAAGCAAAACAAAGTCTCTTTGTACCAAAGGCAAGCGTCCAGTCTGGTGGACCCCAGCCATAAACAAACTCTACAACAAAAGGAGAAAGCTACTACAAGATAGAGCAAAATCCTTAAAAGGTAAGACACCGCTGATCACTATAAGTAAAAAGCTAAGAGCTCTCATAAAATCATCCAAAGCTAATTTTGAGAAAAAAATAGCTAAGCACTCTAAAGACAACCATAAGGCATTCTTTAGCTATGTCAGAAACCTAGGAGGAAACTCCCAGATATGCTCAGAATTAGTTCAAAATTATGTGAAGATTACCGATCCTACAGACATTGCCAACATACTGGCTGACAGGTTCAGTGCAAACCTCTCCCCCTCTCCCCCCCTAAAGGAGAGATATCTATACCAAATGATTGTAGCCCCCCAAACATCTCTAACGCCCAGGTGAGAACTGCTCTCTCCAAGGCAAAGAACACAGCATCCATGGGACCTGATGGTGTCCCCGGCTGTGTGCTCCATGAACTCAATGAGGAATTAAACCCACAGTTAGGACAGCTGTTTAATCTTAGTCTCACCTCCGGATACGTACCCAGGGAGTGGCGCACAGTGACTGTGATCCCACTCCACAAAGGGGGTGCCTCCACCGACCCTGGAAATTACCGTCCCATTAGCTTGACAAGCCTTATCTGCAAAGCCATGGAGAGGATCATAATGGATCTCATAAATAAAGACATAGAATTTGCAGACTTTGGATCCAACCCAGTTTGGCTTTGTCAAAGGCAGATCATGCCTTTTAAACTTGGTTGACTTTTTCGAAACAGTCACCAAGGCCATTGACGACGGAAAGGCAGTCCATACAGCCTACCTAGACCTGGCGAAGGCTTTCAATACAATACCCCACTTGGGTATCATTGAAAAACTCATCAACTTAAATGTAAACCCATACATTACAAGATGGGTTGCAAACTGGCTGAGTGACAGAACCCACAGGGTCAGAGTTGCTGGCGCCATGTCAGACTCAAAGCCTGTCACAAGTGGTGTCCCACAGGGCTCAGTCCTGGGCCCACTCTTGTTTGGCATCTACTTTTCTGAAGTACAAGCAAACACAGGAGGGTTATGGCTGACAAAGTTTGCAGATGACTGCAAACTGGCCGTGTGAAAACACATCCGACACAGATATCCTTCAGAAGGGTCTCACAGAAACAGATAACTGGTGCCAGAGCCATGGCCTAAAGTTAAATGCCAAGAAATGCATAGTCATACCCTTCGGGAAAAACAAGGTTACCCCTAGCTACCATATAGGTGGCAATCCCTGATCACAGAAGAAGTTATCAGGGACCTGGGAACCCAGGTTGACAGTAGCCTTTCATTCGACACTCATATTGCTAAAGTAGTTAGGAAGACCTTCTACATTGCCCACCTTATCATGAAGGGATTCACATCTAGATCAAGGGAGGTCATAGTCTCCCTATACTCATCACTCATCAGACCAATGATTGAGTACAATGCCCCATTTGGAATGTATCTGACCCGACACTTGCAGCAGCTGGAGAGGCCACAAAAGTTCCTCACCAAAAGGATAAAGGGTCTCAAAAATCTGTCTTATGCTGCCCGACTGAAAGAACTCCAGTTATATTCAGTTGCTTACCGCTTGTTCAGAGGTGACCTATGCCTGACATACAAGGCCATGTCAAACCCAGATTTGATGAACATGCTTCATCTCAAAAAATCTAGATCCCTCAGAGCCACAAGGGCGGGAGACTTAAACCTCGACACGGTTATTAATAGGACGTGCTGGAGGGATCAATTCATCACCCAAAGACTCCCTATGCTGTGGAACAAAATCCCAGTTTATGTGAGGCAGAGCACCTCGCTGGCCTTGTTCAAGAGGAATCTTGACCAATGGATGGGAGATCGCAGATACACCCCAGGGGTTACCTCAGTGTCACTGCTCGACAGAGGCACAGCAAAATAATGGGCATAGTTTCTCCAAACTAAAGGGGTGGCATAAGCCACAAAACTATGGGCTAGGCTTATAAATGCCCTCGGGCAGATAGACTAGTATGAACCTATGAACCTATGAACCAGATAATTATAATAAAATGCAAAACAAGTGAAACAACATCAAACAAATGAATATTTCCAAAATAAATTAAAAACAACAAATACAAAGAAAAATGCTACAGAACAAAAAAAATCCTGTGGGATTCACAAAGGCTGGCCCCAGTGCAGAAGCCTTAATGTAGGAAGTTTCCACATTGTGGTAAGCCTTTTCAGTTCAGAGACCACTCTCCTACTACTGTTATCTGATAGCAGTGTCCATATAGCATGGAGAATGGTCATACTCTGGAAGCTACATGCCAATACTAATTAATGATGTGGTCTCCCAGGAAATGGCAGTGGCTTCAGATAAATTAAACTGAGCCAAGTTAATTTTTTTTCCAGGAGGAAACAATGACTGCCATCTTTGGACAGCTTTAACCTACAATAGAGCCATATGTGTGCATGTGTGTGCATGCACATGTACGTGAGATTATAAAGGCAGGAGGTTAAATACAAGGAAACAGGTTACTGCCTTGTTGTCTTCTGAGGAAGTTGCGTTTGGACATAGCGACGAAAAGTGTATTGTATTACAGCGCTTAAAGAAATTTTACTGGTTTTAATAAACTGGAACTTTTTTATAAGTTGAGCCTCAAGGGTATCTTTACAAATTCGTAAATTTCATCTACAGAAACCCTTCGGGGTAGCCGTTTTGGAACCTAGGTCCTTTTTCGCTGGTTTGTGGTTTTTCCTTTTCATTCATTGGGTTCGTTTTCTGTCATGGACCAGATTCCACCTAGCGGATCTACCCCAGATTTAAATGCAACTGAGAACGATGGAAACCTTACAGCTCTCATCGAGCTGTTAACACAAAAAGTGGACAAGCTTTCCCAAAGGGTTGATGAGGCTACATTGACGCAACAGAACTTTTCTTTCAATGGTAACGCTAGAAACAAGGAGGCGTTGCCATTAATGAATCTCACTGGCGGTTTGGCTGCTCCAGCGGGCAGCAATGGAACAAACAATTTGGGGAGAATTGTTACAGAAGCGGCTGGAGTTGAACAACGCAACCGCACTATCCAAGCACCAGACCCACTTAAAACCTGGGTCCATAGGATTTTTGCGTTTTTGGAAAACCAGGCTGGTGACTCGTTTTCTTTTAATCAAGAGGTAAATGATGACATTAATTCTAAATTAAATACATTTGATGACAAACTTTTTAGGGTCCGTAAACTGCAACTTGAAGTCGCTTATTTTCGAGAATGCATTAAACTAAAGATAGTGCCTGAAGGAATGAGGCACTGGCAGTTTCCTGCCGGTTTGATAGAAGGTTCCTCTTTCCATAGTGCTTTAGTCAAGCTTTTTGACAAGCACGGGTTGGAACTGCTCAACTTATTTTGTGTGCACTATCAGGAAACAATTGATGGACTTTTAGTTGAAATAGAGGAACTTAATGACTCAATAAAATCTGATATCAATTTTAAAAGATATCAATATGACTATGACAGATGTTTTTTAAGTATAGATGACCATCTTAATAAAATGAATGCCACTAAAATCAAAAAAATTAAATGTGACCTCAAAGATTATAGTGAGGGTAAAGTGTACCCCCACCCCCCATTGATTGAAAGATCAACGACTGGGAAAGGCCACATATCTACAAATACAATGGATACTTCTGATAAGGGAGGTTGGGTTGTTAACCAAAGGCTGGAAATGGGAGATGAGACCCAAGAGGAATTGATTACTGACTCTAGTGGAGACATTAGGAGAAGTGAAAGAATACTACAACAACAAACTTGATTAAATCAAAATAACCTTCGGCCTGAAGGGGATGATGTCAATGGAACATTCAATAACAACAACAGAGGGAGAAATTTTCAGGGGCAAGCCTCGAGGCATCCCTCACAGAACAGGAGGCCAAATGGAACAGGAGGAGGAAACGATAACCAACAGGACCCCAGTTCCAAACTCGGGGGATGATTTCCCCATTTGTAGTGTAGTATCTAATTCTTCAAATGACTTAAAATTTATAATTATACCAACTTGTCAATTTGTGATCAAACTATTGAACTACTTAGTAAAGGTTATACTTTTGTTCAAACAAACAGGTTCAACTTAGCAGAAATGTTGATTGATGTAAAATTGTTTATTAGGAAATTGAACCTGTTAACACTACTTGGTAGTGAGTTTAACAATAAAACAGACTATTTTATTTCCAGTGTGTACAACCCCCCCCCTCCATCCATCTTTAGCCCTCTTTGAGAAAATAACAGAAATTGATCTAAGAAAATTAAATGAGGGTAAAAAGAGTTATAAAAACAACATCACTAAAGAAGAGAAAGACATTTTGGCACTATTGGGACAGGCGCCCATTAGGATAATGAAACCCGATAAGGGGATTGGGTTAGTCATAATGTTTAGCAGTGACTATAATGATAAAATGGAAAAGATACTTGATACCAATACTTATTTAAAGGCATCTTTAAGTGAAATGAACTCAGCACATCAGAAAGTGAAAAGTCTCTTTGAAGAATTATATATAGAAAGAAGGATAGAGAAAGACATGTACGATTACTTACACCAACCGAAAATTAGGACACCTGTCCTTTTCGGTATACCAAAAGTTCACAAAGACCTACGGAATCCACCAATGTGGCCTCTTGTGGATGGGAGGGGTAGTATAACGTACACCTGCTCTAAAGTAGCAGATAAAATTCTGCAGAAATACATTAAAGGTGAAAAACAGATTTCAAAAGACTCATGGTCTTTTCTCCGTTCAATAAATAACTTGCCCTTTATGCCCGAGAGTCTTTTCGTAACACTAGATGTTAAAGACCTTTACTCCTGTATTCCCCATGAATTAGGGATTGAATGGGTAGCACAACTAATGAGGGAACTAGGAGCTCCTACTAGTGAAATTCAGTTAGTGAGTGAGTTACTGGATGTAGTACTCTCTTACAACTACATACTATTCAACCAAGAGATATTTAATCAAAAAATAGGCGTGGCGATGGGGTCCCCCTGCGGAGCCAGCCTAGCAAATCTAGTAATGGCCTCTTGGGAGAGGAAGACTATAATAGAAAATGATTCTATCAAGAACCAGATTTTATTTTACACAAGATTTCTTGACGACATTTTCTTGATTTTTGAGGGTACCCAAGTAGAAATTGAAAAGTTGGTTGCAACACTTAATACAAGTACAGAATTCCTTAAGTTCACTTACAAATATAGTAAAGATTCTATAGAATATTTGGATGAAGACTTGAGGAAAGACTATACCAACAGTAAGTATAAGTCAAGAATCTATAGGAAGGAGACATATTCAAATATGTTTTTACACTTCACAAGTTGCCACCTCCTCCACCAGAAAAAAATCTATTATTAAGGGCCAACTGATGAGGGCAGCGAGGATGACAACAAGTGACAGGGACTTCCTAGACGAATGTAATTTGCTAGAAAAGCTCTTCCTCCAAAGAGGATACCCAAATGAGTTTGTTCAAGAGATTGTAATAGAAGTTAAGACTAAAAGACAAGGAGGTTATTATAAGCCACTTTTAGGTACTACCCAACCATTAAGTGGAGCTTGGACGTCTCAATCTACTAATGAAGTTAAACTTAACTTTACCTGTAGTCTCATAACAATTTTCAACTTGGATTCCCAAGATATTAGAAATATAATCTTGAAAAACTGGGAACTTTTATCCAAAGACAATTACCTTAAAGACCTAGTGCCTGAAAAACCAAAGATAATTTATAAAAGAGGCACAAATCTGAAAGAAATTTTGCAAACCAAGAACACTAGAAAAGCCACAAATGTAGGCATGACTAAGTGCGGTATGTGCAATATGTGTAAATTTGTAGAAGAAGGCCGCACCTTCACAATTAGGAATACAACCTACAAGATCAAAAATAAACTTAATTGTAGTAGTAAACAAATTGTTTATAAAGCAAAATGTGTGAAGTGTGCGGCCTTCTATATAGGTAAACCTGATAGGAGACTACAGGAAAGAACATACGAGCATAATTACTGCATCAGTAGACAGAAACTAGAAAACGCTTTGGCTAGGCACTGCCTAGAAAATGAAGGCCATAGCTTTAAATTTAAAGCTATTGACCAGTTAACTGAGGACCCTAGAAATAAGTATGACCTTTAAAATTAGAAAGGAAAGAACTGGTTTGGCAGTTAAGAACAAACGCGAACCAGTTCCCAGGAATTAATGAAATGTCATCAATTAAATGTATTTTGAGGTTGAAAAATATGGAAAGATGATAGGATTTATTCAAGGTAAGGTCCTTAAAGTATAAATCCAATTTAAGAAGGAAAACTCTTGGTTGTAAGGATATATACATTTAATACTTAATATTTTACATTTCATACATTTTTTATTTTAAAAGAACAATTCTTATTCATAAAAGATAACTTCAAAAGGGTAGTTTTAGTATGCTATTGTTTAGAGTACTTTCCTTCTTTAACTCTAGACATATGAATATGAGTCTACACCCTGGCCCTCTTTTAGGGCCATGGTGGACAAACTCTATAAGACTACAGAATGAACACACAAAAAATTTTTTTTTTAACAGGAAACTTACTTATAGAATAGAATTAACTAAAGTAAGCTTTTATTCAAAGCTTGTACTTAGGACTTATTAGAACAGGCCAGTTATTTATAAAGCGACTTCAAGGGTGTAACACTCACCTAGGCAACTTTTTGTTATTAATATTACTAAAGTTGTTAGTAAGCTAATGTTTTCTAAAGAAATTATTCAATGAACTTTTTATAAAGCTTAGATTATCTTAAGGAAACACAAGAGGTGAGATAATGTTATTAGAATATTATTATTTTTTTAAAAAATACCCTAGATTAGATGTGATTAAGGTTTATGTACTTGTATAGATTTTTTAACATGATTGTGGAAGACTTTCTAAAACTTTTTAAGAAGTTCCCTAAAGTTCCTTGTGTAGACCAAAGTTTTAGCCTTATTGAAGAGCTGATTGTTTAATTGCTTTATTGCAAAATTAACAGGAGGTTAAATACAAGGAAACAGGTTACTGCCTTGTTGTCTAGTGAGGAAGTTGCGTTTTGACATAGCGACGAAAAGTGTATTGTATTACAGCGCTTAAAGAAATTTTACTGGTTTTAATAAACTGGAACTTTTTTATAAGTTGAGCCTCAGGGGTATCTTTACAAATTTGTAAATTTCATCTACAGAAACCCTTCGGGGTAGCTGTTTTGGAACCTAGGTCCTTTTTCGCTGGTTTGTGGTTTTTCCTTTTCATTTAAAGGCAGGAATGTTGCCAAATAAGTGTGTGTGTGTGTGTGTGTGTGTGTGTGTGTGTGTGTGTGTGTGTGTGTGTGTGTGTGTGTGCGTGTGTGTGTGTGCGTGCGTGCATGTGTGTACACGTGTGCATGTGTATTGGAGCATGCATGTAGTTGTTTGGGTATGTCTTTCTGTGTCATTGAGTGTGTGCCATGTAGTTAGTATTTGGAAACTTGGATGTGTGTGTGTGTGTGTGTGTGTGTGTGTGTGTGTGTGTGTGTGTGCGTGTGTGTGTGTGTGTGTGTGTGTGTGTGTGTGTGTGTGTGTGTGTATGTGTGTGAGCATATCTGGGAGGTTGTGCGTCTGCATGAATGCCTACTTTTGTGTGTGCTGTTTGGGGGGAGATTCTGCTGCAATGCGTGGACATTAAGAACAACAATATCATGGTCTGATCTGACAGTGCAGTGTTTGATTTATAGACATAGTAATGAACCACTAATGAGGTGCTTCTCTGTTCCCCTTTTCCACGCCTCTGAACCAGAGAGTCCCTTTGCCACACTACCTGACTAATCTGCACTGACCAATTAGCTTGAGCAGATAGAATATTTAGAAATACAGCCCATCCAGCATAAAAAGCAATGTGAAAGGCATAAACAGACAAAGAAATAGAGTCAGAAAAAATTAAAATATAAATGAAAATATGACCCAACTCAGAAGATGATGAATCACCACCAGAAAAAAGAAGAAAAGGGTTTGCTTACAAGTCATTGGAGCACACTATTTCAACTCACTGTTTTCCAAAAGATACATTTTGAAAATGGGAAGTCAGAAACCAAAGAAAACACACAAAATTTTTTTTGCAGTGGGCCAAGCTGCCCTGCAACTCCATGGTCACGCCAGAATGAAGAAAAGGGAAAAAAAACCTTCAAAAACTGCATCGACAACTCACATTAAATTTGTGAACTAAGGTGCAGCAAAGCAGCAGCCAACAACGAAGTGTACATAAGCCAAAGAAAAGTGCATGATACATCACAGATACGGCAACACATACAAGGCATAATCCCAGCACAATACATATAAGTGCAACTGATCTACAAGTGCATAAGGCTACATACAAGAAAAGCACAATGAACACACAAATATAGAGCAGATGTCATTGTAAAACGCCATTTATTTATTTATTGTAGGTCCCTCCACAGTATTTCATGGTTTTCACCCCAGGGTCCTGGTACCTGTCCATGCTGGGTCTACCAGCCTTTTTCTTTACCCAGACTTAATCCAGTATTGCTGTTGCTAGTAGCAGAACTAGGCATGCAGGAGCTCAGTACAGCTGTGCATCTATCTGGGCGGGGTTTACATATGACCTACCCATTCCCCCATCCCTTTGCAGGCCTAGTGGTATGCCTAAAGGGATGGGCATGCCATGGAGACATGTGGCATTTCACCCAAGTCCGCCTCTACAGAGGTGGGGTGATATGCCATATCATCTCTGCAGCAGTTCATTCATAACTCCACCCTGCACCCCTCTTTAGGCACACTTCCACAACCTCCACCAGGAACTGACATAGTAAACACACACAGGTACATGGGATGGTAATACCCATCCCTCCCTATGACTTCACTGCCTGGTCACCTGGGCCATAGTCAGGCCTATATCCCTCTATGCCACTGGAGTAGAGGAAAACCTCAATTATTATCTAAGCACATAATTTGTATTTTGAAAAAAAAGATAGAATATAAATCCTTAAGAATAACAGCTACTATACAAAGCATTGCCAGGTACTTAGACATTAAATAATACTTTAAATAATTTCAAAAGACCAAGAATTCTTATTAACAAGGTTAGTAATAAAGGCAAAAGAAAAACAAGAAATAACATGGAAAAGAAAACAAGTCACATGCAAAACTTCAACTGTCAGATGAAATAATGACAATATTTTATAAAAGGCCGTTATGTGAAATAGTTACATTGAAAAGTCTTCAGAACATCAGGAACCTATTGATCCATCAAAAGTCTTTTGTTCTGATGCCATTTGGTCAAGTTTTCATTGCCAAAAACAAATTTTGGCACTTTGAGGTTGCACTTTTCTCTACTCTTGTGGAACGCAGAGTTGGTGTATACATAAGTTGGTAGTGGGGCTACTCCCACATGGAGGGCTGCAACGGCTCTCCCCCTTGCAAAAAAAAAGATTGTTTTTATGTTTGGTGAAAGTAGTTTTCAACCTGTTTTTTCCAAAATTACATTTGAATGAAAGCTAGTCAGTCAGTTGACTTGGTTTCCAAAACATCATATGCCTACTATGAACACTACACTTCAGACTATGAAGAAATATGAAGATAAGATAACTAAAATTGGAAGTTAAAACCCTAAAAACAGACAACTAAAACAAGGTACATAGAACCATTCCTAGAACTTTGTACTAGAACAAATCCAAGACACAAAAACTAAAATCAAGAGCATATTAAATAAACAACACAGAAGAAATGTTTATACTGTTATATAAAGTTTCTAAAGACAGAAAACCATTATCTGCAAGTATATCACAACAATCTTTTATTACTGGCAGTCAACCACATTTGCAACAATAGTGGCAAATATAACTGATTCAAAAACTAACCAAATACAGCACAGAATGTAATGAAAACATTAATATGACAAACAGAAATCAAAACAATGCACAGCAAGAACCACAAACCACAATGCATGGTAACATATAATGCTAAAGCTAAACAATGGATGAATATAACCTGTATCTGGACATACAAAAATGCAAAGTTTCAGCTGTGGAGCCTTCAATGAAGTACCACACCAAAGATAATCAAATTGGATTAGTAAACAGCTGAACAATAATAGTACATACAAAATCGGCATAACCATCTGAAGCCTGCCTACAACTTTAACAAACCTGTACAAGCCATTAAACAAGTTATATATGTTAAACATATAATAATGAACATAAAGTGGAAAACACTCCATAAATAAGCAATAGAAAAATAAATACATACATAAACTACAGTAAACCTAAACCCTTTTCTCATAAAGACATACTCCAAATAAAACCAAGGCATCAGATCACTGACACATCCCATATGAAAGTAACTAAAGAAGGCAGAAATCCCCATACATAAGTAAATAAATAAATTGACTTACTAACTAAAATACATTATTTTTCAGTAAAAATAACCTATAAAAATGAGCAGAAAGTAAACTAAACATGCAAGAAGGAAAAGAAAAATGACAATCCTTCATAAACCAGATCATGAAGTGAAAGAAACTCTAAATAAAAGGCACACGGTTGACAAAAATCAAAACTGAATATTCAGAATACACAAGATAACAGAGTACAATGAAAATGTTGGAACTGATAAAATAACCTATAAATCAACAAAAAGGAAACTTACAACCTGTAAAAAAATAACACAAAATTAACAGAAAGCAAAGGATACTCATAGCCGAAGAAAAAGATAGCTAACAAGGATCACCACAAAACACTAACAGTCTGCAATAGGAAAAAATCAGAAAACAAAGAATCAAAACTGAAAAAGAAAAATAGTGCTGACCTTCACAAAGAAATCTGTAACTAAAAAAATGTATTTATTTATTTACCAGGCATCTGACAATGGAGGCACAGGGAGAAAGGCTCCATTAAAATTACAATATTACATTAAGAAAACAGTAAGTAGAGGTATGCAAGTAATCAGATATACAAAATGTAAACAGAGCATCATTAATTAACATCAGCATCACATAGTGATCTGTGAAATTTTTTCCAGGTAGAAAAATTCCAGAAAATGCATTACATAAAGAACATAGTAAACAGTAATCAATAGGGGTATACAAGTAATCTACAATTATACAATGACTGCTCATTACTATTCAGAAAACAAGCACGTTGAATGGACAGCCTAACCAGCATGCCCTTTGTACAATGACTGCTCATTACTATTCAGAAAACAAGCACGTTGAATGCACGGCCTAACCAGCATGCCCTTTGTACAATGACTGCTCATTACTATTCAGAAAACAAGCACGTTGAATGGACGGCCTAACCAGCATGCCCTTTGTACAATGACTGCTCATTACTATTCAGAAAACAAGCATGTTGAATGGACGGCCTAACCAGCATGCCCTTTGTACAATGACTGCTCATTACTATTCAGAAAACAAGCATGTTGAATGGACAGCCTAACCAGCATGCCCTTTGTAAATTGAACATATACTAATAGAAAAAAGTCCAATTGCTGACGTACGAGACAGCAAACTACAAGAAAAAGCAGGTAAGTTCTACAAAACTAAAGAATCAGAAATTTACCTGATTTTCCTTGCTATTTCTGCACGGTCCCTCCCAAAATCTCAGTAGTGATACCTCTCAAATGTCCATATTTTTGCCTTATTGTTTTCATCTTTTCCTCATAAAAAGTTTACTTTTCTGGCAAGCCAATGTGGATTGAAGTTATTAAGTAATGATAGACATTTCAGGGTCAGGATTCATATCCTTCCAAACATGCATGCTAATACATAACTTCCTATTCCAGCAAGTTTCTAAGTTTATAAGAGCAAAAGTTAAAATTTATTTTTGGACATTTATTCCTCTGTTATGTTGGGCTTTGCACAGATTTCTTGCATTAAGACTATGTTGACACAAAAAAAAAAAAAAAAACCAGCAATAGCACATCGGCATTTCATAAAAATCTACTGCCAATCATTAGCGGACCAGAGTTCCACTGTGGTGACAAACAACAACTTATCTTGCACTGCAGTGACACGCTGTGCAAGCGTGGTAAACGTAAGTCCCATAAACATGCATAGTGCTCAGCAAATAAGGAGGAATGTGGAGGAACACTACAGTGTCATTGTATAATAACAATAACCCAGTCCTGGGTGTGAGTATATCAGAATTTACCCATGGTTAGCTTTGCTTAATCACTCAGGATTCACCCTCATGATCAAGCCACACCAACCATGATTAAATCCTGGTATACCCATGCACAGTAATGGATCACTGCAATAATATACATTTAGACAGAGTATCAATTATTAGCAGCAGCAAAAAAAGAAAAAAATAAAGAACAGAAATTCTATGTAGTGAAGAGAAGGCAAATGAATCCCTAACAGTAATCAGATTACCCTTGATTTATTAGTGTTTTGGGTGTTATAAAGCCAGTCGGGGAGGGTGGGATTTAGTGGATGATGCCCATCATGAAGGAGAGAAGGCTGTCTGACTGACTGTGGGATTAACATGAGAAGAAGTGGATTTTGTAGAATACAGCAGTAAGGGGCGAGATGTGTGCAGCCGCCAAGCTGTGCATTTTGCACAGTAGCCAATTTTATTTATTTATTCTAGTTTGAAAACCTGGTAAGAGGAGTGGTCAAAAGACCTTTTTCAGCCATGACCTAGGCATCATGGAAGACGACAGAAACAGAAAATTATACCTAGATCCAATAATACGCAGACGTGCAAAGTACAGCAACAAAGTAGAGACAATACATTTGTATGTTATTTACAATAATAAATGCAAGTAATATTTTGTTTATAGTATATACATTTAAGGTAGGTATTTAATCAGTGATCCTTGTTAAAAGTGTATTTTTACAAGAAAGATGTGCTGTAAGGACTGGCCATTGTCATGCAAGTAAGAGCATTTGGTGTCCTTAAACAGCTGTTCATTTAGTTTGTTTCTAAATAATCAAAGCGTCTTTTGCTACCACACTTTTACAGATAGAGATTTCCAAAACAGCTGGGCCCGGCTCTTTCTCCCATGGAGTTTTTAAAATGAGGGCTAATGAGCCTCCCATACATGGAGGTATAAATGAGTCACTAAGGTGTTATTGTGGGAATTCTACATATATAGTGGATATAAAAAGTTTACACACCTTTGTTAAAATGCCAGGTCTTTGTGAAATAAAAAATGAGACCGCAATAAATAATTTCAAAACGTTTCCCACCTTTAATGTGACCTATAACCTGTACAGTTCAATTGAAAAACAAACAAATCTGTCAGGAAAAAAATATAAAAAATAAAAAAACTACAATACGCTGGTTGCATAAGTGTGCACACCCTTAAACTAATACTTTGTTGTGTGTGTGCACCTTTAAACTAATACTTTGTCGAAGCAACTTTTGATTTAATTACAACATTCAGTCTTCTTGGGTACACACCTGCCATCAATTAAAGAGACTCTGATTAACCCCAAATAACGTTCAGCTTGTCCTAATAGGATTTTCCTGACATTTACTCATTTGCCTGCTACAGCAAAAGGTATAGTTTGCAGAGAGCTTACAAAGCATCAAAGCGATCTCATTGTTGAAAGGTATCAGTCAGGAGAAAAAATACAAAAACATTTCCACAGCATTGGATATACCATGGAACTCTGTTAAGATAGTCATCAAAAAGTGAAGAAAATATGGGACAACAGTGACATTGCAAAGAAATGGACGTCCCTCCAAAATTGATGAGAATACAAGACGAAAACTGTTCAGGGAGGCTGCAAAGACACCTACAGCAATACTGAAAGAGCTGCATGAATTTCTGGCAAGTACTAGTTGTGTACTACATGTGACAACAATCTTCCGTATTCTCCATGTCTGGACTGTGGGGTAGGGTTGCAAGATGGAAGCCTTTTTTTATACAGAAAAACATCCAGGCCCAGATAAAATTTGCAAAACAATACATCAAGCCTCCCAAAAGCATGTGGGAAAATGTGTTATGGTCTGATGAGACCAAGGTTGAACGTTTTGGCCACAATTCCAAAAGGTACGCTTGGTGCAAAAACAACACTTCGCATCACCAGATGAACACCATCCCCACTGTGAAGCATGGTGGTGGCAGTATCATGCTTTGGGGTTGCTTTTCTTCAGCTGGAACTGGGGCTTTAGTCAAGGTGGAGGGAATTATGAACAGTTCCAAATAGCAGTCACCTTTGGCCCAAAACCTTCAGGCGTTTGCTAGAAAGATGAAGATGAAGAGGAATCTCACCTTTCAACATGACAATGACCCCAAGCATACATCCAAATCAAAAAAAGAATGCCTTCACCAGAAGAAAATTAAAGTTTTTGAATGGCCCAGCCAGAGCCCAGACCTAAATCCAATAGAAACTCTGTGGGGTGACCTGAAGAGAGCTGCGCACAAGAGATTCCCTTGCAATCTGACAGATTTGGAGCACTTTTGCAAGGAAAAGTGGGCAAAAAGACTGAATGCTGTAATTGAATCAAAAAGCACTTCAACAAAGTATTAGTTTAAGGGCACGCACACACAACAACGTATTAGTTTAAGGGTGTGCACACTTATGCAACCAGCATATTGTACATTTTTTATTTTTTATATTTTTTCCCATAACAGATGTGTTTGCTTTTCAACTGAATTGCACAAGTTATAGGTCACATTAAAGGTGGGAAAAGTTTTGAAATTATTTATTATGGTCTCATTTTTTTATATTACAAAAACCTGACATTTTAACACTTTTTATATCCACTGTGTAAGGCTTCCACATAGGATGATTGGGGCTGGAAAAAAATAACTACCACTTTATAGTGGGCTAGATGATCACTCTTTGGTTGGTCATCCCCAGCACCATTCACAGTGGCTGATGGTTTATATATGTATGTGTGCTTGTGTAATTTTATATTAATATGTCTATATATCAATCATTCATCGTCAGTCATATTGTTCCTCATTTAACCCTACTAGGTTCACTTTAATAGAATGTTGTAGCTTATCTTAGAACCAGCACGTGCAGAGCCCCTTAATGTTTCTTTGTACAATTGTGATACATGTATCACTGGATAATTGTATCCATTTTTCTTGACACACTTGTGATACATGTATCACTAGATAATTGTATCCATTTCTCTTGACACACTTGTGATACATGTATCGCTAGATAATTGTATCCATTTCTCTTGACACACTTGCAATACATGTATCACTGGATAATTGTATTCATTTCTCTTGACACGTGTGATACATGTATCACTAGATAATTGTATTCATTTCTCTTGACACACGTGTGATACATGTATCACTAGATAATTGTATTCATTTCTCTTGACACACGTGTGATACATGTATCACTAGATAATTGTATTCATTTCTCTTGACACTTGCAATACATGTATCTCCTTTCATAAACTTTCCTAGCTAGTTGTTCCAGTGATCAGATTTTGCTGATCCCTGGGCTTTGTATTTGGTTTCTGTGTTCCTCCATTTTCTTGTGTGGCCAGAGGTAGTTTCTTTAATCACCAGTGGGAGTGGGGAGTACTGAGCTGCTTGTTTGTCCTCAGAGGAGTGGTTAGAAGCAGCAACTAGTAATTTGTCGGCCATTTTGGGTCATTTCCTGTTTTTTCCAGCCCCCTGCTATAAAGCACGCTTTGGCAGGCTTTTCTGGCATTAGAGAACTAGACATAGCTCCTCATGGTCCCCTGCAGAGTTCCTAAGCCAGCAGAGAGCAGAAAAAGCAACTTTCTTGATCATAAGTATTTTTTAAACCTTTTAGTTTGCATTTTTTGATCTTTTGAGCTTTTCGACTACTGTTTTACTGTTTGTGCCTATATTACTGTTTTATTACCTTATTTTCCTGTTTTTGTGAGCTTATATTGTTGATTGCACTTGTGGGCTAAAGTATTGCTTAAAAGTAACAAACAGGCTAATACACTCAAGTGTACCAGCCTTTGATAGCAATTTAGTCAAAAACAAAGCATTTACTGCATTTTTTTCTGTCTGTTTGCAAAAAAAAAAAAATATTTCTCCTTTCCTAAACTTTCCTAGCTAGTTATTCCAGTGATCAGATTTTACTGATCCCTGGGCTTTGTATTTGGTTTCTGTGTTCCTCCATTTTCTTGTGTGGCCAGAGGTAGTTTCTTTACTCACCAGTGGGAGTGGGGAGTACTGAGCTGCTTGTTTGTCCTCAGAGGAGTGGTTAGAAGCAGCAACTAGTAATTCGTCGGCCATTTTGGGTCATTTCCTGTTTTTCCAGCCCCCTGCTATAAAGCACGCTTTGGCAGGCTTTTCTGGCATTAGAGAACTAGGCATAGCTCCTCGTGGTCCCCTGCAGAGTTCCTAAGCCAGCGGAGAGCAGAAAAAGCAACTTTCTTGATCATAAGTATTTTTTAAACTTTTTAGTTTGCATTTTTCGATCTTTTGAGCTTTTCGACTACTGTTTGTGCCTATATTACTGTTTTATTACCTTATTTTCCTGTTTTTGTGAGCTTATATTGTTGATTGCACTTGTGGGCTAAAGTATTGCTTAAAAGTAACAAACAGGCTAATACACTCAAGTGTACCAGCCTTTGATAGCAATTTAGTCGAAAACAAAGCATTTACTGCATTTTTTCTGTCTGTTTGCAAAAAAAACAAAAAAAAACAAAAAAAAATATTTCTCCTTTCCTAAACTTTCCTAGCTAGTTGTTCCAGTGATCAGATTTTGCTGATCCCTGGGCTTTGTAATTGGTTTCTGTGTTCCTCCATTTTCTTGTGTGGCCAGAGGTAGTTTCTTTACTCACCAGTGGGAGTGGGGAGTACTGAGCTGCTTGTTTGTCCTCAGAGGAGTGGTTAGAAGCAGCAACTAGTAATTTCTCGGCCATTTTGGGTCATTTCCTGTTTTTCCAGCCCCTGCTATAAAGCACGCTTTGGCAGGCTTTTCTGGCATTAGAGAACTTGGCATAGCTCCTCGTGGTCCCCTGCAGAGTTCCTAAGCCAGCAGAGAGCAGAAAAAGCAACTTTCTTGATCATAAGTATTTTTAAACTTTTAGTTTGCATTTTTGATCTTTTGAGCTTTTCGACTACTGTTTGTGCCTATATTACTGTTTTATTACCTTATTTTCCTGTTTTGTGAGCTTATATTGTTGATTGCACTTGTGGGCTAAAGTATTGCTTAAAAGTAACAAACAGGCTAATACACTCAAGTGTACCAGCCTTTGATAGCAATTTAGTCGAAAACAAAGCATTTACTGCATTTTTCTGTCTGTTTGCAAAAAAAACAAGAAAATATTTCTCCTTTCCTAAACTTTCCTAGCTAGTTGTTCCAGTGATCAGATTTTGCTGATCCCTGGGCTTTGTATTTGGTTTCTGTGTTCCTCCATTTTCTTGTGTGGCCAGAGGTAGTTTCTTTACTCACCAGTGGGAGTGGGGAGTACTGAGCTGCTTGTTTGTCCTCAGAGGAGTGGTTAGAAGCAGCAACTAGTAATTAATCGGCCATTTTGGGTCATTTCCTGTTTTTCCAGCCCCTGCTATAAAGCAGCGTTAAGCTGATTTAGCGAGCTGCTACCGTTACACATTAGGGCAGCGCGGTTAATCAGATTTAAACTATTAGGGCTACCTAAAGTCCACTCTTCAAATTTTCCCTTAAAACTACCTTCCTCAAAGTATACTACTGTTCTATTTAGTGTATCCTACAACTATAAATTATCTCTACTTGACTCCCAAGTAGACTATTCTCTATCTGTACAGCAGCACTTGCTCCTACAGTACTTATCACCTCGATAGAGCACTCTTGTTATAGAAAGTACCCCAAAAAGCAAACCCCATTTCTCGGTCACCCACATCCCCAGAACCTTTTCTTAAGTTTTTCTGTCTATTCCTTCTAGCATGTCGAGGATCAGTTGCTAATGTCCTCTCCTGCTCAGCTGGTGAACCTGGGAATATTGAGGCAATGTTACAATTGCCTCATGTACCTGAACAACCCTCTCCTCCTCCCACAAAACACAAATACATGCGAGAGATGCAACTATACGGCCAAACTGGAGGCTGAGCTCTCTCAACATAGGACTGGCATGACCAGACAGGAGGAGAAGGTAACCACACACACTATAGACCCAGTCTCACATAATACCATCACAACCTCAAATCATACACATAAACACACAAAGACATACTGAGGCTCTGATCAAAAATCGACCAAAACAGCAGAGGCCACCAAAGCAGACACCCAAACAACTACCACCTCAGAACACAACACCTGCAACACATAGACCACACAGTCAGAGTGTCAAGCAGTCACAGCCCTTAAGGCCAAACACAATGCCAGACACACTAGTCATTGGTGACTCCATAGTCAGACACACTGGCGTCCGCTCACCAGACTGAGTAAGGAGAAGGTCACAGTAAGCTGCCTGTCGGGTGCTAGAATCCGCCACATAACGCATGCACTCAGGTCTCTCAACAGCAGGTACAAGTACGACTCAATCATTGTCCACGCTGGTGTTAACGACCTGAGACGTACCTCCTTGGACTACATGAAAAGAGACATAGAGGACCTCTCTGATTATGTAGCCCAAGCAGGTATGACCCTGACCTTGAGCAGTATCCTACCTTCACCAAGAATGATGCCGCAGTACAGAGATAAGATGATCAGCTTTAACAATTGGCTTAAACTCTGGTGTCATTCAAAGGGGATCCAATGTCTGTCTGCCTGGGATGACATGCTGGACAAGCCATGCTGCTTCGCAAGGGCGGCTTGCACTTGTCACCCTGGGATTCGGATTTTGGCAAAGGCTCTTGCCACCCCATAGTGCCTTTTTAGGCAAGGCTCAAATTCTAAACCTACCACCCTAGAACAAAACAAAGAAAAAAACTAAGGGTAATGCTGCTCAATGCCAGGAGTCTCAACCTCAAGATGCACGCACTTCGAGGCCCTTCTCAGTTTGGAGAACATCGATGTCTGTGCTGTGACAGAAACCTGGTTCAAGGCTCCTGAGAGCACCCCAGCACTATCAGGTTTTACCTCATATCATGCGTTCGGCCCCAAAACCCAGACAATACCAAGAAAGGAGGAGGGTATCCATATTCATCAAAGACACCCACACCTCAAGATTGGTGGCATCGCACGATGCATCGGAAACCATCCAGGTGCAATTAACCATAGGCAAGACTGCTCTGCAATTTGTAGCATGTTACAGGCCACCCTCGCAAACTCAGGAACCTCATATGGCCTTCCTGAAAACACTGGAGGGATAAATGTATCTCCGAACACCATCATACTAGGTGACTTCAACTACCCTAATATAGACTGGGAACACTACTCAAGCCCAAACACTCTAGCCCAAAAGTTCCTGGAATTCATAAACTCAAATGCCATGGAACAACTAGTCACCATCCCCACAAGAGGAGAAAACATACTTGATCTCATCATCACGAACATGGGAGCACAATGTTCAACGCCGGAAGTATACCCCTCACTGGTGAGATCTGATCACAAACTAATCTCGCTGGAGGTCCTCATCCGCCCCACCCAAAATGAAAAGACCACAGTAAAGAACTTCTCGAAGCCGACTTCACACTTCTAAAGACTAGTGTGGTCTCCTTTAAGGCCCCTGAGCCAGCGGTTAACATTACTCAAACCACTGAATCACTTACAAATGCCTTCTACTAGCACCTGTAGGGCTGCATGGATCAGGCAATCCCAAGCAAAACAAAGACTCTTTGTACCAAAGGCAAGCGTCCAGTCTGGTGGACCCCAGCCATAAACAAACTCTACAACAAAAGGAGAAAGCTACTACAAGATAGAGCAAAATCCTTAAAAGGTAAGACACCGCTGATCACTATAAGTAAAAAGCTAAGAGCTCTCATAAAATCATCCAAAGCTAATTTTGAGAAAAAAATAGCTAAGGACTCTAAAGACAACCATAAGGCATTCTTTAGCTATGTCAGAAACCTAGGAGGAAACTCCCAGATATGCTCAGAATTAGTTCAAAATGATGTGTAGATTACTGATCCTACAGACATTGCCAACATACTGGCTGACAGGTTCAGTGCAAACTTCTCCCCCCCTTCCCCCTAAAGGAGAGATATCTATACCAAATGATTGTAGCCCCCAAACATCTCTAGCCCAGGTGAGAACTGCTCTCTCCAAGGCAAAGAACACAGCATCCATGGGACCTGATGGTGTCCCCGGCTGTGTGCTGCATGAACTCAACGAGGAATTAAACCCACAGTTAGGACAGCTGTTTAATCTTAGTCTCACCTCCGGATCGTACCCAGGAGTGGCGCAGCGACTGTGGTCCCACTCCATAAAAGCGGTGCCTCCACCGACCCTGGAAATTACCATCCCATTAGCTTGACAAGCCTTATCTGCAAAGCCATGGAGAGGATCATAATGGATCTCATAAATAAAGACATAGGGAACTTGCAGACTTTGGATCCAACCCAGTTTGGCTTTGTCAAAGGCAGATCATGCCTTCTAAACTTGGTTGACTTTTTGAAACAGTCACCAAGGCCATTGACGAGGAAAGGCAGTCCATACAGCCTACCTAGACCTGGCGAAGGCTTTTGATACAATACCTCACTCGGGTATCATTGAAAAACTAATCAACTTAAATGTAAACCCATACATTACAAGATGGGTTGCAAACTGGCTGAGTGACAGAACCCACAGGGTCAGAGTTGCTGGCGCCATGTCAGACTCAAAGCCTGTCACAAGTGGTGTCCCACAGGGCTCAGTCCTGGGCCCACTCTTGTTTGGCATCTACTTTTCTGAAGTACAAGCAAACACAGGAGGGTTATGGCTGACAAAGTTTGCAGATGACTGCAAACTGGGCCGTGGTTGAAAACACATCCGACACAGATATCCTTCAGAAGGGTCTCACAGAAGCGGATAACTGGTGCCAGAGCCATGGCCTAAAGTTAAATGCCAAGAAATGCATAGTCATACCCTTGGGAAAAATAAGGTTACCTCTAGCTACCATATAGGTGGCAATCCCTGAACACAGAAGAAGTTATTAGGGACCTGGGAACCCAGGTTGACAGTAACCTTTCATTCGACACTCATATTGCTAAAGTAGTTAGGAAGACCTTCTACATTGCCCACCTTATCATGAAGGGATTCACATCTAGATCAAGAAGTCATAGTCTCCCTATACTCATCACTCATCAGACCAATGATGAGTACAATGCCCCATTCGAATGTATCTGACCCGACACTTGCAGCAGCTGGAGAGGCCACAAAGTTCCTAACCAAAAGGATAAAGGGTCTCAAAAATCTGTCTTATGCTGCCCGACTGAAAAAACTCCAGTTATATTCAGTTGCTTACCGCTTGCTCAGAGGTGACCTATGCCTGACATACAAGGCCATGTCAAACCCAGATTTGATGAACATGCTTCATCTCAAAAAATCTAGATCCCTCAGAGCCACAAGGGCGGGAGACTTAAACCGCGACACGGATAGTAATAGGGCGTGCTGGAGGGATAGATTCATCACCCAAAGACTTCCTATGCTGTGGAACAAAATCCCGGTTTATGTGAGGCAGAGCACCTCGCTGGCCTTGTTCAAGAGGAATCTGGACCAATGGATGGGAGATCGCAGATACACCCCAGGGGTTACCTCAGTGTCACTGCTTGACAGAGGCACAGCAAAATAATGGGCATAGTTTCTCCAAACTAAAGGGGTGGCGTAAGCCACAAAACTATGGGCTAGGCTTATAAATGCCCTCGGGCAGATAGCCTAGTATGAACCTATGAACCTATGAACCTATAATTGTATTCATTTCTCTTGACACACTTGTGATACATGTATCACTAGATAATTGTATTCATATTTTGATATAAAGATTGGTACTTTACTTTACATTAAGGATACAAGGTAAGTGCTTCCCCTCACTGGGTCAGCTAGTCGTAACTACCGGTAATTCCATTTACAATATCATCTTCACTATTCAAGGATTCAAAATTTACTGGTTACCACATACTTGTTAGCACTTGTTATCCATTGTAAATGCGGCAAATAGCATAATCTTCTCACATCAGAAATAAGCTGAAGTACTACTGATTGTGCATAGTCGTGACAAGAGTATAAAGTGATTGTACTGACTATGCAGTTGCCACATAGGCTAGGAATACAGCACATAAGCCACAATCTGTTAGCAACCAACAGGAGTAGATCTGCTGAACAGGAGTGAAATATGTAACTTTTTTCATAGTAGTTTGGCCAGACAGCTTACAGCTTATATCTATGAGGCCAGCTCAAGTGACGGGACAATCAACTATGTGTTAAAGCGCATCCTTATTTTCAATAAAAAAGAATCAATTTCTAAACAAGGGATACGTACTTGATTACCTTAACGTCACATCTGAACTTGATTATAGGTCATGGTAGTTGTTTTCCTGATTTCAGGGAGACTCAGCCAGCAAGAATGTACCTTACAAAGCACCAGTTTCCCCTGTAGTTTAATGTTTTTCCTTATGGGTTGTAGATGATTTACCTTCTAAAATTGCAAACATATTGCACTTCAATACAAAGCTATATATGTATACATGTGCACATATTTTTGAGTGTGTTTGTTTTTCATGTCCTTATAACGTCAGACATAGAAAACAGTATTGTCTGTGGGCACACATTTGCTGTTCAAAATAAAGTTTGTTTACAAGAGCAATGCATAATCATGCAAACTTGCAAAAATATGGAAAAAGTCCTCTGTTCACCAATTGCTCTCATATAGGTTACACTGTGCAAACACCTTTCAAATCTTTCAACAAGTTCCATCAGTACTTACAAAAGGGACTACTTTTCTTGGTTCCAAAACACAGTAATTCCCAAACTCAGGTAGGATATCCTCAAACTTCAGACTTTCCAGTACAGAAATGGCTTCAGGCTAGTGGCTTCCTTTCAATACAGCTTCCCCAGATACTTCAGACGCTTTAATCCAGAGAAAAGACAAACACAAATCTACCCTTTCAGTGAAGTAGCAGCTCTTAAAATGTGCAGCTGAACCCTATTTGTTCCCAAAATGATCCCGCCTCTTCTGTCTTAATGACACACCTTCTGCAATTAATAGTTTGATCACCCCCCCCCCCCCCCAACAGCATTTTCCTTGTTCAGTAGCTTCTACAGCCATTAATACGCCACACACACATATTGGACTTACTGTTCAGATTGCTGCCATCAAGTACTGTTGTATTCATACAGTAAAGATCAGTTGAAAGTAAGCAATAATAATAAATTAATTACTCGGTTATTACGATACTTGTTACATAAAAATCCTGCTACCCAGCATATTTCACTGTAACACTAGTTCTGTAATATATTCATTTCCCAGAAACAACAAATTTTTGAAACGTTCAATTTAAAACAGTATTGTAGTTACACTAACTGAACTAATAACATGTATATTAACAATGGACTCTCAGAAAATAAAATGTATTAGCATGCTTTTCACAGTCAAAATGTTTCGGCACACGTATGCTATTAAACATTACATGTGCTCTAATGTTTTTCTGATAGCAGGTACAGTAACAATATACTTCTAGGAAGCAAAAACGTATTCTCACACATATAATTAAAATGCATTAGAGGGTTTAATTTGCATTTGGAATATAGCAGAAGAAATTCATGCAGATAAAATGCTACAGAATACTTCTTACTGATTTAATTGTTGCAACCAATGAAGTGCTGAAATCTATCTTGTCAAAATGTGCCTGTGTAAAATTGTGCCTAACATATTAAGGGGACCATTAATGCCAGATGATAATGTGGTAACATACATTCTTAATTTGCTGGTTCAGTACTAATTTTAAGCAAACACACAGATATAAGTATTTGTCAGTGTGTCCTTGTCACAACCAATGTAATCATGATTCATACATAAAGCAAGCAGTTAAAGGAAAGTTGTGGCAACAGACAGCATGGGGGTTCCAACCTGTTGTAGGAATACAGTTGCTTTTCAAGTCTCTGTCAAGGAAATGGGAAATCAGTGACAGATGAAGGAATTCAAAGACAATCTCCACACTTGTCCACCCTTAATTCATCCTGGATCATACTCACTGACAATACAGTAGACTGTACTAAATATTGTTATTCACATTTAAAGCTGAGACATACACCTGGCTTTCTGATGTGGATGTAATTAATTAGAAGTTAAGGGACTGACCAAGCTGCAGTATCACAGCACTGTAGACTGATCTTCTGTATATGGGTAGTAAAATTAGCCTCAGTTAAGGTACAAATATGCACTGAGGGAAGCCTGGATGCCATTGACAGTTATACTTTTATTGTGACTATCTTCAAAGTTATCTTACTTTCCGGGTTGTCCTTATAATAATGCAGTGTATTTCTCTGCTGCTGTCTAGTAATGACTGATTATTTACAATTTCTTATATGTGACTCTAGGGTGCTGTGGAATATAAACTAAGTTTGTTTTGTGTTGAGACTTGACCTGACAGCATAGGTATAAATGCAGCTGTTCAAGAGATTGTTTGGCTCTAGCAGAAATTCACATTGGTCTGCCAAATTAACATGAAGACTGTACTCTAAATTATATTTTCTGTGTTCATCATTTCATTTATGTTTGTGAAATTTCTGAGTTTTTTATCATATTTTAGCTTTTAGTTTGTCTTTGGCCACAGAAGAGGCTGTGCTGATGACTGCAGTTTTAAGTTTTATATAATCTTTGCATCTTGATACTCTCTGATTTTTTGTTAGCCTGGCTTTTCTGAGCAGGCTGTCATG
>NC_056739.1:879986323-880033823 GCF_019279795.1 Protopterus annectens | reverse complement strand
ATTGCGTTTAGGTAAGACCAGAAAATTACATCATATTGTTTTAATATAAATGGCAACAAATGAGTTAGATGAATTATGGCATTGAAGAGCCTATTCAGGGTGAAACCATTGTTTGTCATGTGGATTGTCTGCTATGTCTCGATTATACTAGTTATTTCCAGATGGACGGAGCCTCGGTAAAAGGAATATAAAGTGTTGAGTGCTGGAACAGTTTATTTGGAAGAATTGTATATAAATATATGTGTGTGCATGTGTGTGTGTGTGTGTGTGTGTGTGTGTGTGTGTGTGTGTGTGTGTGTGTGTGTATATATATATATATATATATATATATATATATATATGTATGTGTGTGTGTATGCAGACATATATGCACACACACACATATACAAATATGTCTGAAAAATTCTGAGCTGTAGAATGTAAGTGCTCTTTGGAGTTATATATTAAAAGTTTTGCAGGCTTTTATTTAAAGGAATTCACAAAATGTGTCTTTCTTTGTTTAAGTCACATACAATAATTTCCAAGTATTTGTATACCTAATCATGACATATGTCTGTGCATATGTATAGCACACAGCCGGTAATGTGTGGATATCTTGTTTCCTGTACCATTTTACTGTTATAAGTTGATATCCATACCCTATCAAGTAACACACGTCTGTTTGTTTGAAACATAAGTAGACTCCAATTGGTAGGCATCAATACTTTAATGAAGGCCATTCCTGCTGCAGCATTGTCCTTGCAGAACTTTCCAGTAAAATGCAATGCCATGATGTAAGCTTTGTGACAAGCAGGAATCAATAATATGCAAATAGCCACTGTAGTCAAGAACAGGGAATGAGGTGGTATAGCATACATCTTTGAACAACGTTCCAGACTACTGGGTTAAAATATTACTGCATGTTACATGGACTACAGACATGAGGGTCACTGGTGAGCAGCATGCCCAGTTAACACAGACCCTATACAGACATTAGTAACCAGTATTTTAATAATGAAATAAAACTCTCTGTGCTATTCCATGGACTGGGTTTGTTAGAGGACAGGGCAGCTAGTAATACTGCATTTTCATACAATTCATACATACACAATCCACAAACTGCAGTTTCTGCCTATTTAACCATCTGTCTTGCAGTCAGGACTAGCACATCACATCCCTACCATATGCTATCCACATTTTAGCAGAATCGTGTTACGGCACAACACCATGACAAAAAACAAACAGCAGTAGCAGGACAATTTAATTATTGGTGTGCCACTTATTGCCAATGTTTCATCCTAAACATGTTTTGCTCCTTTCCTATCATGAAACAGTACAAGAAGAGAACCCTGTACTGGTGTTCTACATCTGAACTCTCAATACAGGGTTTCTTGTGCTTACGGTGTTGTACCAACTGTCTGGACAGCTTACACTGCAGGGTTGGAGTTTGCGTGTCCCCTGAAGTCTAGTACCTCCACAGATGGATGCAGACAGTAAAGATATGGTTTTCATTGTACTGTAAAACCACCTTTATAATATTCTAGATAGCTAGCTGGGCTGGCCGACTCTTAGGACCCAGGAGGACGGAATCATTGAGACCACCTCCAAAAGGAGTCCAGTCACCAGTGGAGTCCCCCAGGACTCTGTGCTAGTCACATTCTTCTTTGGCGTTAACTTCTCAGATGTCAAAGGAAGTGTCAAAGGCCCCCCAAATGATTGCAAACTGGGAGCAGTCATTGAAACCCCCCGAGATGAGAACACCCTTCATGAAGGTCTAACACAGACAAATGCTTGGTGGAAATGCCATGGCTAAAAACGCAATACCAGGAAATGCATTATAGTACCTTTTGGGAAGCTCGCCACCCCAGGTAACTACATCATCAATAGAACACCTCTAAAAGTTGATTCACTAGTCAGGATCTGGGAACCCATGTAGCTAGTAACCTGACTTTCAACCAATATGTGTCCAAGTCAGTAAGAAAATCCTTCTATGTTGCTCATCTTATAAGCAAGGACACATATAGGTTGAAAGCCAGGTTACTAACCTGACTTTCAACAAATTTGTGTCAAGTCAGTAAGAAAATCCTTCTATGTTGCTCATCTTATAAGCAAAGACATGGCAACTAGGTCCAGAGAGGTCATCATACCACTGTACTCAGCCATCATCAGACCCCATCATAGAATATAATGCCCCCTTTGGTATATACCTAACCAGACACATGTAGCAACTGGACTGTCCACAAAGGCTCCTTACAAAAAGAATACAGACAGTAATCACAATGCCCTACACTGATCACCTCAAAGCCCTGTTTCTTTACTCAGTATCATACAAACTTCTGAGAGGTGATCTTTGCCTGGTATACAAAGCATGGCTGGACCCCGTTTTAATGAACCTTTTGCAAATCCACAAAGCAAACAGCATCAGAACTACTAGATTAAATTACCTAATTTGTGATTATGACATAAATAAGCATGTTGGAGAGACAGATTTGTTTCTCATAGAGTTCCCATTCTCTGGAACAGGCTCCCCATCCATGTGAAGCAGACTTCCTCCCTGTCCCTATTTAAGTGCAACTTGGACCAATAGATGGGTAATCAGAAATTCACCCCAGTCTGGCATCTATGTCTCTGATGGATAGAGGTAGTCAGTAAATCACCCCCTATATGAATTAAGTGTTCACATTTCAGTTGCATGGCTAGGCTTATAAGGGCCCTAGTGGTCGTTATGCTAGTATAAACCTATGAACCTATGATCTGCCAACTTCTGCACAACATAGGACTGCAGTACACCATGTGCAGTACGCCTGCCTGTGATTCAGCTCACCATTGTGTACGAGAGGTTTTGGCACCATAACAGCTCCAGCATGCAACAGATTTGGTCTAATTTTGGCCTTTCTGAATCCCACCCCATTCCAAAAGCTCTTTTAACATAACTGAGGCTGGCACACCTTGCAACAGTGCTCATTTTGATAAATAAGATCTAAATAAATAAAGTAATCTTTTGTTGTTGCTTAAAACCAAGTCACACAAATCATATGAAAAAAAGTAACACATTCACAAAAATCGAGTGTATGATAAAAATAGCAGATAGCATATCAAAATAAGCATAATGTTTCTAAATACCGTATACAACTCACAGTAGACAAATATACTGTTTTAAAGTAGCGGTACTCCTGAAAGTAGATACAATTCTTACAAATTAAAAAGAAAACTTCGAAAGATACTAATGATAATTATTGCTGCTGGTACGGGTTAAATAGAATTTACCTACATGGGTTTATACCGCACTACCTGGACTTCATCTTCATGGTCTAACTTTAGCACTCCTGGGTACATTCTTTACAACCCACACCCCCAACATTGACTAATGCTTAAATATTTGCTCAGCAGTGGAGATGGAAGTCAGTGCAGCATTAGCTATAAAACATATATACCTGATCAGTAGTCCATGTGATTAAAGTGACTTTGTGTTTCATTCTGTACTTCTCATTTGCTATTGGTTCTTGCATTTCCTTACAGAAAGTGCCAGAACTGCTTTTCTTCACTCGTGTCTGACATGGAAACTATTTACTCCAGACATTGCCTTTCACTTTCTCATAAACTATATATTAAACAATATACATATACCTCCAGAGAAAATGCATCTGATCCCAAATCAAACAGCCAGCACCAAATGGGGAAAAAAATTAACCTTTATTAGTAGACAGACCGGTTTCGGCCCACACAAACCATAAAATGCATCTGATGCCATGATTCTGGTAGGACCTTGCGTCAAAAAATATATCAATGAAAAAATCCTTCTGTATGGTTTCCCAACGAATTCTGTGGAGATGCATTATTCAACATTGCAGTCCAAGCTCAAAAAGTGATTTATCACCGTTAATATCTCACCACTAGTAAGCAATACCCTTTTGCCTTAATAAACTCATTCAACCTTTCTGTGGAAACACAAGTAATCAGGTTCAGATTTACTATTACTCTATTGCTTCATACTTTTGTATTTATTTCCTCATTTACATGTTTTCCCCACTCTCTCCTACTTCGCTGCTTACTGTAATACTCAAAGCTGCCTTTTCCTGTCCTCTCTATGTAGCTACCCCACCGCATTTTCCCCGTCATATCTAAATATTCCTAACTTGACTCCCCATCTCTATTTCAACACATAAATGCACTACCTATACCAGCTAGTGTAGGGCAATCTACTACCTATACCAACTAGCATAGTGTACTCTGCTACCTATACCAACTAGCATAGTGTAATATACTACCTATACCAACTAGCATAGTGTAACATACTACTTATATCAACTAGCATAGTGTAATGTACTACCTATACTAATGAGTGTAGTATAATGTACTACCCATACCAACTAGCATAGTGTACTCTACTACCTATACCAACTAGAGTAGTATAATGTACTTTCTATACCAACTAGCGTAGTGTAACGTACTACCTATACCAACTAGCACAGTGTAACATACTACCTGTACTAACTAGTGTAGTGTAATGTACTAACTATACCAACTAGCTTAGTGTAATGTACTACTTATACCAACTAGCATAGTGTACTCTACTACCTATTCCAACTAGCGTAGTGTAATGCACTACCTATACTAATGAGTGTAGTGTAATGTTCCACCTATACCAACTAGTGTAGTGTAATGTACTACCTATACCAACTAGCGTGGTGTAATGTACGACCTATACCAACTAGTGTAGTGTAATGTACTAACTATTACCACTAGCATAGTGTAATGTACTACTGATACCAACTAGCGTAGTGTAATGTACTACCTATACCAACTACCGTAGCGTAATGTACTACCTATACCAACTAGCATAGTGTAATGTACTACCAATACCAACTAGCGTAGTGTAATGTACTACCTATACCAACTAGCATAGTGTAATGTACTACCTATACCAACTAGCGTAGTGTAATGTACTACCTATACCAACTAGCATAGTGTAATGTGCTACTAATACCAACTAGCGTAGTGTAATGTACTACCTATACCAACTAGCGTAGTGTAAGGTACTACCTATACCAACTAGCATAGTGTAATGTACTACTAATACCAACTAGCATAGTGTAATGTACTACACCAACTATATGTAACAGTTATTCTTGCAAGAAAGAACATTTTACCAATCACAGTACTAGAAATATTTATTCTACCAAAGTTGTTGCACTTGACTGAATTGCTTTTGTTTTTTTCTGCTTTTTCACCATTGTATATACACTGTATTTGCTAATTCTAATGTGTAATCCTTCTGTCCGTAGTCGTTTACTCCTTGTCTGTTGCAGTGTACAAGGCCTGCCGCATGCTTCATACGGGTTACTTTATCTGTGCACTTACCTGGTAAACAGAGTTAAAAATAAACACAAAATAATGTAGTTATTCCCCCAGAATAATCAAAATAATTGAAAATATGAATATGTACTGCTTTTTTGTCATTATAGTATGCCATTTATCTCTAAAGATTGAGTGGTTATTAAAAATATCTGTTGCTAGACTTCACTGTGTAGAACAATTATTAATATTTAATATTTATTTTAAACAGCTTTTGCAAAAACCCAGAAAGGACAGCCCAAATGAATCAGTGAAAAAAAGTACTGATGTTGCGGTAGCAAATGTCCAAGCTTCTCCAGGACAAGCAGATGGAAGAAATCAGCTTACAACTCAAGAGGACCTGGACGAGCTTCAGTATTTTCCAAATTTCTATAATTTACTAAAAAGTTTGAATTCAGGTAAGATCTGCTTAAAGTGTCTACAGAGATCATGTGTAACAAGAATCAAACAAAGGAGACATTTGTCAATCAATGCCAGAAGTATAATTGCATAAAAGTGACAGTATGCCAGCGCAGGGATACGCTGTCTGCCTGTACCACTGACCACTAACAGTCCAAGTTATTGTAGTAGCCTGGGTGCCAGAACATTCCGCTGAGAATAGTTGAGCAGCCAGTGGCTACTCTTACTGCAAAACAAACACACCCTTAGAATCATCATCGGATACTATGCAGCAGACCTGATGGAGGTTGAGGGATATAGGGAATCAGAATTTTTTTAAAGATAGGTGGCATGCAGTTCATATAACATTCTATAAGTGATTTCTAAGATTTTAAATGGGTATGGCCACCAAATGAAACACGTCCAATCTCCAGAAATAAGAGAAATGTAACTGGCATGCAGAACTCCAATCAGAAGATGAGCTGCAGAGGTCCAGGTAGTTGTCCAGGTGGCCTTGGTCAATATAATTTATCCCAAAGAAGAGTACTTTTGAGTAGTCCAAACTGTAAGATATGAATAAGCAATCAAAAAACTCATATGAAGGTTGAGATGTTTGATCCTGGAAATGTTTCCACAATGGGAATAAGAAGATTTCACCATAGCTGCTACCTGGTCATTAAGTGTCAATGGGCTGTCTAGGAACACACCAAGACCTCAGACCTTAGAAGTAAACTTCAGCCTTTTACTGCTATAAAATCTAGGGTAATAGATATGCAGTGTGCAAAGATTACAAAGTAGGATGCACCAGTATAGCCTCTGACATATAGGCTCAAAGGTACTTATTGGGCTATTGATCTGTGAGAATTTTAAGAAGCCTAGCCTTACATTCCTGTAGTATTTTTAGTCCTTATATTTTGCACACAAATAAATCAGAGGAGAGCAGGAAAAGAATGTGTGGGGGCATTTAGATGTTGCCCCTATTTATGAGGGACATTGGTGCTACACCAGTGGTGAATTTGTGGTTTCACATCTATTCATCCAAATTCCATTTAAATAGAGTAAGAGAGGTACTTCACTTTATGTGGCGTGGAAGACAGTTTCATAGAAGAGGCATTCTCTGTGATACATACCTGTTACATACCTGATACATATCTGTTCACCTGACACATTTTATTTATGTTGCAAAAGAGACTGAGATCCCTTATGCGTGTGTTCATGCTAGCAATGGACTTGTGAATGTGTAATAGGTCTGACAAGATAGGGTTTGTTGAATCTGTATGATACTGAAAAGAGGGACAAGGTTTTGACTTAGTTTACAGTTTTTATGATATAAGCCCTTCATTTTTTAGTAAGAAAGCATTATAGTTGCTCCAGTTCGATGAGTGTTTTGACAGGTACATACTGAATGGGGCATTATATTCAGGGATTGGCCAGATGGAAGTTCAGTAAAGTGGAATAATTACATCACTGGACCTGGACACCATACCTTTAGATATAAGCTGTTTGATAAAAAAGGACTTCCTTACCATACTGGATGTGTGGTGATCAAAGGGCAGTTTGCTATTGAATATAAGTTCCCATATCCCTAACTATGGGATCAACTTTAAGGAATGTTGTCAATGGGATAGTTACAAGGGAAGTCATGTATGTTGAAGGAGACAGTTATACATTTCTTGGCAATGGTTTTCACGCCAACTATTTGTTTGAGAACGGCCCTCTTGGGGATTTTGGTGCCCTTTGGGTTGTTTATGATGGCACAAAGTTTACAGAGGAGAATTTGAGGCTGCCCATCCAATTATCTAGGTTTACCTTGAAAGTGACAAGGGTACTGTTCTGCTGATATGTAGAGGAAGTTTAATCCAGAGGTGGGTAATGTCTTCACGTATGAATCTATAATGACAGTATATCTTATTCATTTTCCTTTAAGTGGGTATTTGAGGTACCATATGCTTTGTGAAGGAATAGGAGATCAAAGAGGGTTAGATCTTTTATGGCTTGAAAGACTAGACACAGCTCCCCATGAAGGAGTCTATAAAAGACTGAGTAGAGAAAGAAAGCACATTTGGGCTGCTTTGGCTTCTTTTCTGATGTCCTTATTTCTTCCTCTGTCCTACAGTATGCATCTATTTCTTGGCTGGACATTCTCATTTACTATTGCCTTCTTCTTGTCTCACCCAAACCTTCCTCACCAAAATGCCTTCTGCTTTCGTACACATGTGACTGGGGTACTGCTGTCTGCACAAACTGAATTTCTCTGTAGTTATGCCTACTTTGGCATCTGCTCTGCTCTCCTTATTTCTTCAAATGTCACACACTGGGCATCCTACCACCCATCTTAAGCACTTCATCTCCATCACCTTAAGCTTCATCTTCAACTGTCACACACTGGGCATCCTACCACCCATCTCAGGCACTTCATCTCCATCACCTTAAGCTTCATCTTCAACTGTCACACATTGGGCATCCTGCCACCCATCTCAGGCACTTCATCTCCATCCTTAAACTTCATCTTCAACTGTCAAACATTGGGCATCCTACCACCCATCTCAGCCACTTCATCTCCATCACCTTAAGCTTCATCATCAACTGTCACACATTGGGCATCCTACCACCCATCTCAGGCACTTCATCTCCATCACCTTAATCTTCATCTTCAACTGTCACACATTGGGCATCCAACCACCCATCTCAGTGTCTTCATCTCCATCACCTTAAGCTTCATCTTCAACTGTCACACATTGGGCATCCTACCACCCATCTCAGGCACTTCATCTCCATCATCTTAACCTTCATCTTCAACTGTCACACATTGGGCATCCTACCACCCATCTCAAGCACTTCATCTCCATCACCTTAAGCTTCACCTTCAACTGTCATACATTGGTCATCCTACCACCCATCTCAGCCACTTCATCTCCATCACCTTAAGCTTCATCTTCAACTGTCACACACTGGGCATCCTACCACCCATCTCAGCCACTTCATCTCCATCACCTTAAGCTTCATCTTCAACTGTCACACATTGGGCATCCTACCACCCATCTCAGGCACTTTGTCTCCATCACCTTAAGCTTCATCTTCAACTGTCACACATATTGGGCATCCTACCACCCATCTCAGGCATTTCATCTCCATCACCTTAAGCTTCATCAAATGCATTGCCTTCACTTCTCAGTTTCTATGCCACACAGAAGCATCAGTCACATCACTCTTTTGTACACCTCACTTTTTAGCTTGTTTAACATTTATATCACACACTACCCCCAACACTCTGAACCATTTGGCTACAGCACCCTCTGATTCTAGCTTTAGTCTCTTTATTTGGACTTCCTTTCTCCTTAACCACCTCACTCAGATACTTTCTGCTGTTAACCTGTTCCATTATTTTACCCTCTATCTCAATTTTCGATTTCGCATTTCACCCATTTATTGCCATGACAACTGCCTTGTCTGTACTCATTTTAATCCTATGTGCCTTCAGTTTTGCATTCCATTCCCCTATCATTGTCCCTGCTTAGAGTCTGCCTGTAATGCTGTATCAGTTGCATCTCTGTTGATCTGTTCCCCCAACCTATTTGCTAATGTAGTCAATGCATGAACAGCACTGAGCTCAAAGCTGTACCTTCATACACACCCACTTCCAGAGGTAGCCCTGTGTGAGACCAAACACTGTTCGTACTTGTATCACTGGGTCCTTAGGTGTAGTTTGTAATAATTCTAGCAATGTTTCTTGGACTTCAAACCATTTCAGGACTGCCCATATCACCTTTCTGGTGACATCATCATACACTTTTTCCAAGAATAGGAATGCCCAGTTGGACTCTTTCTTCATCCCCAACTTATTCCCTGCTGCCTGACTCACTGCAAACATTGAGTCAATTGTGCTGCATCTCTATCTGAATCCTAACTGCTCATCTCCCATTTTACTTTCTACTACTTTGTGTTTTTGTTCATAATTCACCATATCCAGGACTTTCATGCAGTGTGACAAGATTTTGATGCCTCTGTACAGCCACTAGCTGTGAATGTCCCCTTTGTTCACGTACACCTGCACTAGAATGCTTATTCTGTAGTTGTCTGGCTTATATGTTTCTTCATGTATCATGATGGGTAGCCTCAGGTGCCACTTTTCTCCTATTCAACCAAATATTTTGAGCATATCTACCATTACTTCATCTGAGCCTGCTTTTTTCCCTGACTTCATGTTTTTAGGACTGTTCTTAATTCTTATAGGGTATGTTCTTTTTTATTTCTTTTTCATAGTAGGCTGTGCATGGGCTGCTGCAGCATATGTGGGGTTTTCTTCAATCAGAAACTGCAGGAGGGATTCCTTCCATCTGCCTTTGATGTCCCCTGGATTGGTGAGCAGATTATTGCTGGCATCCTTTATGAATGGTAATGGATGACTATCTTCTTTATCTTTGTGTCTTTACATTGTTCAGTTTGAAAGACACTTTCCAGAAGCTGACAGAGTTTGTCAGACACCTCATTCTCTGCCATTGCATCTGCTGTCTTAGACTCTTTTTTATCCAACCAGTATTCTTTCTTAGCTGGGTTCATCTTTTCTATCTTTCAGTTATTCCTATGGTCCTTCTTTCTTTTAATAACTTCCTGGTCTGCTGCATGCCACCACCAGCTTTCCTTATGTACCTTATTTCCATATCTGGAATATAATCTTTTATTCCTTATCACCAAGGGACCACTCAGTACCTGTAGTTGGGAGGTATCAGAGTTTCAAGATCCAGACATAGACAGACAAGGACTGAGGCAACCATGAAAAGTCATACAAGAATACAATTTATAGAAGTCATTCCTCAGGAACCTTTCCAAGAAAATGAAGGTTATAAACAGTCCAGTAATACCTCATTGTACACGCATCTAATGAATAATTCATATGGACAGGAAGAATGAATGCCTCCTTAAGAATCAGTCAGAAAGATCCTATCCTCTTACGCTCATGTAAGAGCACAGAGTTTTAAGAATAACTGGGCCTAGAGATTTTAGACAAGGTATAATCAGCTTAGTAGGTCCAGGATCCAATCCATAGGTAGTATGTCTTAAGGTTTAAAAACTGCCTTTGTGGTCTTATCGTCATCAGCACAGCCGGTAAACGTTAGGAGTATCGATGATCAGACCACTGCCTTGCTCAGTGGCTATTTCTATCTGTGAAGAAAGGGCAAATATAAGTGAAGTCATCATATTACCAAACAAGCTGAGATACACAGTTTTGGATAGTCCAAAAGAGATGTTACAGTAGGTTTGATGATGTGGAGAGCTTCAGATATAAAAAAGTTATGGAACTGGTTCAGTACAGGCAGTAAGACATCAACTATTACAGTCTACAAACTTATGTACTGTATCAGCTGAACTCATCTTATTTCACTTTCTTGGATTGTGCACCAGGCCAAAGTAAATCAGATACTGATGGCCATGGATGGGCAAAGACACCTACCACCAGACTATGCATGACACGATACTTCCGGAACACCAAGTTGAGAGTATTGTGACTATTATGGATAACAGTGAAAATTTCCTGAGCAAAACCAAAATTCTCCACAAACTAGAGAATGCCTGTGGAAACCTCATTAGGAAACACCGCAAACTAGATACTAAATTTACCAAAAGCTGGGCAATCAAACCCATCATAAATTCTTCTAATGCTGTCCCCACCTGGTTGATGGTACATGTGGAAAAACCTGAAATTTGTTCCTGTCCCAATGACAAATTCAAGTAAGATGTGGTCTTTTGCATTTCTTGATGAGGAAAACAAAAAAGCAGCATGTAAAGAAAAAAATCAGCAGTTATTGTCAACCCACAAATAATTAACTATTTATTAGACACTTATACTTTACAAGATTGCAAGGTTCTACAGAGTCTATAGATGTACTTGTTATTGCATGTGTGTGTGTGTGTGTGTGTGTGTGTGTGTGTGTGTGTGTGTGTGTGTGTGTGTGTGTGTGTGTGTGTGTGTGTGTGTGTGTGTGTGTGTGTGTGTGTGTGTGTGTGTGTGTGTGCATGTGTGCGTGTGCGTGTGTGTGCGTGTGTGCATGTGTTTGTGTGCGCACATGCGTCTGTGTGTATGTCTTGCAAAGGACTGGAATCTCAGCTAGCATTAGTCCCTCTGGCTTACATCTACTTGTGAATCTTTGCTTCCCTGTTACCCTGAAGGGGCTAAGGTGGGTATCAGAAAAATGGCTAAAAAATTAAATAGTGTGCTAGCAGGTTTGTAATGTTGTCAATGTTAACAGACATGTTTTTCAAAGCATGTTTCCTTGTCAGCATTTTTATTTTTTAAATGGTCCTATTTCTGAATATGAAGAATTATGCCCTTGCTGTATTCGCTGGATCTACGTCAGTTTGGAGCTAATGGCATCGTGTTTACAATCTGTGATATATGATTGGGCAGAATGCCTGCTACAGAACCACATCCATTCGCTTCATTAGAGCAGGCAGCAAGCTGCTGACAAGAGACTAGTTTTGTGCTGGTTCATTAATCGCTGCATCTGTACACTGGAGGGATGGCATAGGGTAAGAAGGGATCAGAGATCGACACTACCGATACTACAATATGGATAGTATAAAATGTATTGGGGGATGCAGCCATCTACACTTTCATTTCTTTTCTTTTATATTTTATTTTTAAACAGGATTACTTACTTTCAACCTAAAAGATGTGCTTAAAGCATCACCTTACTCCATTTGTGCATAGCTGGTTTACACTGTAGTACTGATATTCTTCGCTAGTGTAGCTACCACGAAAATTAATTCGTAGCCATTTTAATTTCCTTTTTCTTTCCTTCATAGAGAAAGACATGAAAGAAAAGGAGACACTGATCACAATAATGAAGACATTGATAGATTTTGTGAAGATGATGGTTAAATATGGGACAATCACACCAGAAGAAGGAGTTACATATTTAGGTAAGATTTCAATTTTATGATTATGCAATGCATGTAATACAAATATTTATGCCACAGGGTCTAGTGACTGTAAAGCTTTTCCAATAATTCAGTTTCTGTGTCATTATCTTTTAGGTAATCCATTAAAAATTTATGTTATACATACTCAGATCCTTCAGCTTTAATTTAAGGTTTTATGTTGTAGACATTATATGTTAAGAAACTTACCAGCAATCTATGAATCAGATACAAGTAATTCTGAAACTGTTGATGTTTTCTTGGAGTATGTTTTCAATTAAATTAGTGTGGTTGGGGAAATGGCTTCAAGAAAGAATTCAACAAACTTGACTGTTTTGTAACTGGCTCAGATACCTAGAAAATCCAGCAGTCACCTGTGTTAAGACTGAAAAAATACAGTGCCATCAATAACAAAATTCCTCTAAATGATGTATAGTGTATACTAGTATAGGTGCTTATCAAGCAAAGGGCTCTGTAAATGTAGTACTACGTGTCCACACACACACACACACACACACACACACACACACACACACACACACACACATGCACATGTATGTATGTATGTGTGTGTGTGTGTGTGTGTGTGTGTGTGTGTGTGTGTGTGTGTGTGTGTGTGTGCGTGTGTGTGTGTGTGTGTATATAGATAAATAGATGGATACATAGACAGATAGATAGATAGATAGATAGATAGATAGATAGATAGGTATACAGTAAACTCTCAGTTAACTGGCACCCATAGTGATTGGTATATGCCGGATAACTGTAGTTTCTGGTGTTTGAGACTTATTATTAAGAATAGTTACTTACTTACTTCTTACTTAATATTGAAAATCCAAAACATTGAAGACCACAGTACTGAACCTCATAGTGTTCGGCTGTTCTAAACTATTACATGTATCAAACTCACACACTTTCTCAAACAATTGTATAGTGTAGTTTAATGGAGCTCAAATATCTATAGAAAACCTACATTCTCAAACTCTTATTTGCATTTTACCAGCTGGCATCCAAGGCATCAGAAAAAGGCAGTTGTCAAAGGACAACTACTCTGTTTAGGCAGAAATGTATCAGAGTTGGAAGATTTTCACACAGAATATGAAGGATTAATGAATATATTTTTTAGAAGGGGCTACCCCAAAAGTTTTCTTAAAGAAATAAGGGATGAGGCAGTTACCAAGAGAGTTAATGGCACTTATGTACCTGTTTTAGGTACAAATAGAACAGAGGTAAGTGTCATTTTGGGGAACCAAGACAGGCCCATAGTTTATGACAAAAACAAACTTTTAATTTCCGCATATACTCTTGATAGTAACATAATAGCAAAGTGTTTAAATAAAAATTGGAAGCTTTTTTGCCAGACAAAGATATAGCTGAAAAAATAGGGGAAAGACCATGCATCATTTATAGGTTCATAGGATGATACTAGGATATTGGGCCAGAGGCCCTTATAAGCCTAGGCAAGAATTTCGCCCATGTTCCCTCAAAGTCAGCACATGTTTCCCCTGTTCAGCAGGGACACAAGTGGGATCACATGGTTATTTTTTCTGTTTCCCATCCAGTCGTCCAGTTTCCTTTTAAAGAGGGCTAGAGAGGTACTCTGCTTGACATGGAGAGGGAGTCTATTCCACAGATGGGGAAGTCTTTGGGACACAAATCTATCCCACCAACAAATTCTATTAATGTTACAGATTAGGTTAAGACCTTGCGTGTAGGTTGCATGAGTGGAGTTTGTCTTCCGGATATGCAGCAACTCCATCAAGGCTGGGTCTGAAATGGCCTTGTATGCCAGACACAGGTCACCTCAGAGCAGTCTGTATGAGACTGAGTAGAGAAACAGGGCTTTTAGCCTATCTGTATAGGATAGGTACTTGAGACCCTGAATCTTCCTGGTCAGGAACTTCTGTGGTCTCTCCAACTGCTGCATGTGCTTGGCAAGGTACAAGCCGAAGAGGACATTGTACTTGATAATGGGTCTGATAAGGGAGGAGTACAGGGATGTTATGACCTACTTGCTCCTGGATGAAATACCCTTATTTATGAGGTGGACCATGTAGAAAGCCTTCCATACAACGGAGGCAACATGGTGGTCAAAAGTCAGGTTGCTATCAACCTGGGTGCCTAAGTCCCTCACGACTGATTGCATGCTTAGTACGTTATTATTAATGTGATAATTAGTGGGGATGACATTTTCCCCAGAGGGGATAATGATGCATTTCTTGACACTCAGTTTGAGGCCATGCTTCTGGCATCAGTCATTAGTCAGGGTAAGGCCCTCTTGGAGGATATTCACATCACTAGGGGAATTTAAGACAACACCCAGCTTGCAGTCATCTGCAAACTTGGTCAGCCACAGACCACTGGATTTGGCTTGCACCTCAGAAAAGTATATCCCAAACAGTAGAGGCCCCAAGACTGATCCTTGGGGTACACCGCACATTACAGGTCTACTACTAGAGGTGGCTTCCCCTACTTTGACTGAGTGGGTTCTGTCAATGAGCCAGTTAGCTACCCATCTAGTAACATATGGGTTGATGCCTAGCTGAGAGAGATTATCTATTATGCCCAAGTGGGGAATAGTGTCAAAGGCTTTGTCTAGGTCAAGCTAGGTGATGTGCACCGTCTTCCCCTCGTCCATGGCTTTAGTGACTGTTTCAAAGAAGTCAACCAAATTTAACAGGCATGATCTCCCTTTTACAAAACCAAACTGTGTGTTGTGCACCATTTGGAGGTTGCCAATGTTCTTGTTTATAAGGTCCATGATAAAGCATTCAATGCCGATCAAGCTAGTTAGGCTGATGGGCCTATAATTGCCTGGGTCAGTGGATGCTTCACCTTTGTGTAGAGGGATGACAGTGGCTGCCCTCCATGCAGCTGGGATGAAGCCGGTGCTCAGGCTGTGGTTGAATAGGGTGTCTAATGGAGCTGAGAGCTCATGCCTGAGTTCATGTAGGATGCAGCCAAGGATATTATTGGGTCCCATGGAGACTGTATTTTTTGCCTTTGAGAGGGCATTAAGGACCTGCTCCCTGGTGATGAAGGGAGGAGGAGCAGGTTCTGGGGATGTCCTGGTTTACTGATGGGGGGACAGGGGGTGAAGTTTTCACTGAGCCTGTCTGGCAGCAGGTTGGCTATATCTATGGCATTTGTGTATGTGGTGTTATTGCCCACCATTTCAGAGCAGATTTGGGTACTGCCTTTGAGATTGCAGACGTATTTAAAGGAGGTCTTGTGATTGTCCTTGGTGGATGTAGCCAATTTGGACCCAAAGTTAGCCTTAGAGGATTTCACCAGTGACCTTATTTGCTTGTTCAGACAAAGGAGAGATTGTTTCCAACTTGGCACCTGCTCCTTCTTGGAGCTGGACAGCAATTTTTTCCTTCTATTTTAGAGTTTGTTTATTGCTGCTGTCCACCACTCAGGTTCATTCTTCCTTGAGGAAGATGATTTGGTCCTGTCTGGTATTGCTGAGTCCATACAGCTATGTAGGTGCTCATATAGTTTTTTTGCTGGAGGCTTGGACATTAGTGCTAATTCCATCTGAAGGAACGGTGGCTGTGAAGCCGCTTATGCCTACTGTGAGGAGATTCTAGTCAGCTTTGGAAATGTTTTTTCGTTTGACCCTGACAAAGGGGGGGGGGGGGCATCAGGGAAGATGCTTTATGGTCGGATTTTACCAAGAAGAGATAAAGCATTCAAAACGTATTTAGAGCATAATAAGGATATGAAGGTTAACAAAACAAAAACAAACATTTGCAGGGGACATTTAAATGCGATAAATGTTCCCAGTGTTCAAGCATTATTATCAGTGATATTTTTTGCATCAAAGGAGAAACCTACAAAATGAATGGCCACTTTTCATGTTATTCTAAACAGTTAGTTTATTTGGCAAAGTGTCATTTCTGCCCTGTATTTTATATTGGGAAGACCGCCAGGAAGTTAAAGGATTGTATTTATGAACACCTGTTACATATAAGAAAAGGAAAGACGATAAATGCTTTGTACAAGCATATAAATAATTTTAACACATTTTTTTGTTTTTTTAGTGATTGAACAAATACAAAATGACCCTCAAGGGTGGGTAATAAATGAATATTTGGACAAATATGATCTCAAATGACAACTTAGGTTGAATGTCATGAACCAGTCAGGGTTAAATGAGACTTGTTCCGTTAATTCATTTTTAAATTTAAATATTATAATGCTGTTTAAGTTTATGGAAAAATTAATTGTTAGCAGTTTTTAATGGCTGGCTGGAATCATGTGATTTTTAACATTTTGTATTTATGTGTCTTTTAACTTGTGTATGTAGTTCTGGTGAAGTTCCAAAAAGAAAATTCCTAAAAATGCCCTGGCTTAATAGAACTTACATGTTAATCAAAATGTGAAAAATAGATAACCAGTTTAAGACAGACACTGTTCACTAAATCAATAACCATAACAAGAGACATGACAGGCTCTTTAGCTCTGGCTGTGGAAGCTAAAATAATACTTGCGTAGATGCATCAAAAAGGCAAAGACTAGAGGATGAATATTGTATAACGTTATCACTTACATATTTTTGTTAGTTGCTGATGTCATTATCTGTGCCGTTTTTAGTTGCTGATGTCATCTGTGCCGTTTTTAGTTGCTGATGTCATTATCTGTGCCGTTTTTAGTTGCTGATGTCATCTGTGCCGTTTTTAGTTGCTGATGTCATTATCTGTGCCGTTTTTAGTTGCTGATGTCATTATCTGTGCCATTTTTGTCTGTATTACTCCATTATACTGAAATGGAACCTTTCAAACTTAATGTGTGTTTTTCTTAAATGTACTTAAAACCACACCCATTTGAGTAAGTCAAATATTTCATTTTGTTTTGGCAGAGAACTTGGATGCAATGATAGCTCTACAAACTAAGAATAAGCTTGGGAAACAGCTAGGGCCTTCCAGCAAGCAGTTATCAGGTAAAATATTGCTTATTTTTCACAGAACTTAGTTTAACTGTTAACATTATAACACTCGTCAAAATAAGTCAGGTTATGTGACAACCTACCCCACCTATACATGGGTTTGTGCATGCACATTCACAGGCATACAAAACACATACAGGCACTGTCCATGCCAGTTTTCACATTTGTTCTTGGTTTATGCTCTTTCAAAATTGCCATGGTTGACATAATTAAACTATGGCATGAATGAAAAAACTGAGCCATTAACTGTTTAGCTGGTGCTGTGTAAATCACATTTGTGCCTAAACATTTAAGAACAAAGATGCTTTATATACACCTCCCATGTAATGAAACCTGAGCATGTTACATGTATATATATATTATATATATATATATATATATATATATATATATATATATATATATATGTCTGTCGCCATATTTAAAGTGTTAGACTGTCGTTTTTTTCGCAGCTATAACTAACTGATATTTTTACTTTGAACTGTGTCTGAGCATTGACTAAAAATAATTCAGTGGATCAATGTACCTCTTCAATTAACATATAAAAAAGACAACTAAATAAAAACATGGAGAATGTTTGTTTTCTGTAACAGATGTTTCATCAAGATTATAAAAGACTTGTTATGTTTGCTTCAAATCACTGAATATAATTGTTTTCATGGATCAGTGGTAAAGAACAGCGAGGAAATGGACAGCACAAAAGAAGAGTCTGCTAAAATGGAGCAAGAATATGAAGCTCTTAAAGATACAACAAAGAAGGAAGGACAGAAAACACATCTAAAAGGCCCAAGCATGCAAGGTAGGGTCTCGTACTGTTCATTACATTAAGCTCACATTTTTAGTTAAAACTGCCATTACTGCCGGCGAGTATCAAACTGATAGTGATGCACTGAGTAGGTTACGTCATCCATAAAAGCCTACAGCAGGCATATTCAGTTACATTAAGATAGAAACTGGAGCATACAGAGTTACCATACATATATTTTCCTGACCAGGCCTAGTCAATGATGACAAATATGTGTGTGTGTGTGTGTGTGTGTGTGTGTGTGTGTGTGTGTGTGTGTGTGTGTGTGTGTGTGTGTGTGTGTGTGTGTGTGTGTGTGTGTGGTGTGTGTTTGTGTGTGTGTGTGTGTTTATGTATAGGTGGATACTCATGTATGCATGCATAAACACACACACGCGCGCACGCGCGCGCGCGCATATACGCACACATGCACACACGCACACACATATATAAATATGCCCCAAAGCACCTTTGGAATGTGTCTGTGACATGAAGCATTTTAAAATGTCTGTATTTTGCAGAGACCAACATTTGATACTGTACTGTTGAATTAAAAAGTGACCGGATAGAAGCCATTAATACCATATTGCTACTCTGCACTGACAAGCCCTATTTTGATATGCCTCATGTTGAGGAGGAGTCCCAAGTGGAGTAGTGACATTCCACATTGCATTTTATAGAAGAAGCAAAATGTATTATTTTAAAATAATTCCCCAAACAGAAATTGACATTGAAGTATTTTTCTGATGATAGATGTCACTTTTTTTCATTTTATCAGAGGGAGTATCAGCATAACACTGTTGTTAACAAACTCTTCTGAAATAGATGGACTACATTTCTCTTTTGAGAAGCCTCATGTTAGGATGTTGGGGAGTCCTTATTGGATCTGTATTGCACTTTACACTAAGTAAAAGTAATATCTTAAAACAATCCCAAAAAGCATCATTTGCCATTGTAGCACTTCTCTGACTGAAGTAGTTGCATTTCGTTTTGTTTTATGATGGATGTCAGAGAAGGTACTGGCAAGGCATAAATTGTCGTAAGATTCAGTGGCCTTAGAATATCTATGCATCTATAAATGTGTGAATGTATGAATCTAATCACTTACTTGTTTTTGCATTTATAGTTTTTTGAAAACAAGGGAAAAGAAACTTTAACGTGTCCAAAGTGCATGCAAGAAAAATACAAGCAGTGATTTGAGCTTCAAATTAATTATATAGATATCTTTAGCAGTGTACAGACAGCATTATTCACTCTAATGCATCTAACAAGTTGTTTCTTAGCTGATAATGTCTGCTACTTAACACGTTTCATGACTCTGTGCAGTTCATTAAAACCCTAATATTTCAACTTCTCCAGACGGTGTGCAGCCATCTGGAGAAATAAAAGTGTTACATGAAGTTTCCTAAGAAATGAGTAGTATATTTTCTGTGCCAGTACTGAGAACTATAACAGGAAACCATCAAAGTAACCCAAAATTCAAAATGTGTAAGTTTTTTTTGGGACATTGTTTGAAACTTAAATAATTGGGGGGGGGGGGCTAAATATTTTCTGCAGGGACCCTCCTGTGTCTCCTTATATTCCTTTAACTCATTCACCCCAACTCTGAAATATCACTACAGATTCCCTGAGCCCCAATCTTCCTCAATCTAGCACACAAAACAAAGCTGGTAATGTGTGATGAGCTGACTTTTGATATATATAAATGTTTTTCCAGTTGTAGACTTCTATTAGACCGTCAGATAACATACACAGTTTTCTAATTTAGAGGTTTAGGGAGCTGCAGAAACTTGCCATGAGTATGAATTCGTATGTTTCAGTCTAGTTCATGACTATAAACTGGTTCACTGATAATACTTTAGGCACTTTTTCAACCCCTACAAGAATATTGCGGCTGCCTTGATAGCATGTTGATTTCTTTTTTATCTCCTCAGTCAGACATGCTCCTTATCAAAGCCTGTTCCTGATTATAACACACCTATTGTTCTGCCTTAACTTCTTTCCCTATATGAATATGGATTTAGGGATGGAGATCTTGCTAATACCTGCTTGTACAGCTGGGGGCAGTTTCTTAATTCCATTCCATATGCCTCCTTGTATTGCTATCAGTGAGGCCATTCCATATTTTCCTATTAATTCATCTAGCACCCTGCCCATTATGATCTTTGCCTCTACAATCACACCTGCATCCCACTCTCCAGCAGAGATGCTACTTATGGGGGGGGGCATGTCCTTAGAACCTTAGAAACTCTCACTTTCACTTATCCTCTTCCCCAGGAGGAAGCAAGCAGGCGGAGTCTGTTATTCTCCCACTTCTGTGGCCCACCAATCTGAGTCATTAATTAATCCTGGGTCACCAGTGGTACAGATAGACACTGCTGCATATGGTGCTGGATTGAACTGGTTTCACTGAAGCCTGCCTGAAATAGGAGGTCTACTTATTGGATGTTGCCGGTAGCTGAAAAATAAACTTGCTTCAGAAAAGTTTTCTATTTAAGATAGTTTGTGGGTAGGTTTACCATCTACTTCCATAAATCCACATCCACACATGGAAAGAAGTTAGGGGAGGATGGTGCACCTGCCTTAAACAGTGGGCATTGTCTTTTGAGAATCAGCTTCTAGGGTAAACAGGTTAGTTTCCTGTTAACGGTTGATACCCACTTGCAGTTTCACATATTTCCTTATCTTTTCTCCATCCAGTTCACATTTGTTTTACAGATCATCAAAAGAAGAGGGTGGGTCTATAAATGGATCCATCTTGTGTCTTTTTTAACATTCAGCAGTAGTTATTTCCACTGTAGTCAATACTGGTGACTGTCTAGGTATCTCCTCAATAAAAGTCCATTGCCCTAGGGTCGTATATAGTGCTTATATAGGTACAATGTACTTTATCAGATAGTTTGCTCTGAGACGATTGGCTATGAATGAATTAATATGATACAAATGATTTTTTGAATGAGATAGTGTACATGATGGAAAGTTTTAGAATTGGCTTAACCAGTAAGACAGAATCGTAATTTAGTACTGCAGTGATCAGCCTAAAAATCCCTTACTACTTTTGCATTACAGCTATTTCATATGCATAGCAGCTAATACCCTAATATTTAAATATTAAAATATTTAAATTAATATGCAGTTAGAGCAATTTATGAAAACATAAAAGTGGATGAATACAAAATTCTCATTTTTGCAGCAAAATCAATGAATAAAGCAGACTCAGTCTACTTCTTAGTGTTGGTTTAAAATTTAAAGGTTCTAGAATTTCCTGTTAATGGGGTGAAATATTTCTATGCATTAAGGGATGCTTTTTAAGTTTGAAATTTATCTACCTCTCATAACTGCTGTTTTATTTCATTTACACAGTTAATATTTTGCATAGACAACTGCAGTGTTTATTTTGATCATCTTCCTTTCTGTAGAAGTTCTTGTTCAGCAAAAACTGTACCTTCTTTCACTGTCTATTTTGTTAAAACAAAACATAGTATTTCAGACATTCACTATGTGTGAACTGCAAAACTGATTACATTGGCAATAGTTATAAAAGAGTTTGTCGCTATCACTTCACTTAAGTCGCTAACCAGCTTTAGATAGTGGGTGAAATTTATATTGATACCCTAGTGAAGGACAAATGTTCTCTAACACAGAATTATTGTACAGATAAGACCTGGAAAAATATAAGTTCAGCACTTCATGGCAACATAACAAGCTGCTATGAAGTACAGACTGAATAAACCATATGACCTCCAGTGTGTGTGTGTGTGTGTGTGTGTGTGTGTGTGTGTGTGTGTGTGTGTGTGTGTGTGTGTGTGTGAGTGTGTATACGACCCTGTGCCTGTATATGCATGCACACACACTTGCACATGTATATGAACATTAAATAATTATATAACTAATATTTTGGAACCAAAATACTTCCTCCAACAGCAATTACATATTCTACAGTAAATTTGAAACACTAGGCAGGGGAGCTATTTTAAATAAAAAATATAGTATGTATAATAATAAAAAAATAGAAACGAATTTGACAAAGAGCCCATTATCTAAGTAGAATAATTCCCTCCTGGGTGGTAGTCATGAAGTAAATAATGGACTTCCTGTTTGATTTCTTCGGCCTACAGATGAATAATGTATCTGTGTGACAATCAAACTGTGCTGATTGGTAGCTTCATGTCCTTCTGAAAGAGTACTGTGGAGCATCATCTACATGTACTGAAATTTCCCAATTAACAAATCCCAAAGAAATAAAAAAAGTCTAAATAATCTGATAAATTATTTGGTGAAGTGTCTGTATTGTTAATGTGGCTTAGGCTTTGCACAGACTTAGCATCACTTTAGCTTATCTGCTTTGTATCAATTCAGACCTGATATTTGAAGACTACAGGAATCCAGAACAGTAAGAGTTTCTGAAAGGAATATATAATGTAGCAAACGTATCTCATCAGCCAAATAATTCACCAGAAATTATACAAATAGAAACCTTGTACGATAATATTATTGACATAAATATTCCTAAAGTTGCAACCAGCCATGAAGCTACAGTAACAGGAGTCCCTTAATAGACAATGTTGATTGTGTGGTGCATGTTTCAGCATATTAAAACATTTATTTTCAGTTGTTTTTCCACTGTGATAGCTAATAAGCAGGCTGCTTTAATGCGTCTGCAATGCATTGTGATCACGTAAAAAGACAGCATCTAACATTTGTGAAATTGCTCGGTAAAGCTGCTCTGTGACTATTTTTGATTTCTTGATTTATAGTCTTTTTTATGTTTTGATCTTATGTTATTGCAGTTTGCACTACTTTAAATTTGTTTTTTCTTAGAATTAAAAAAATCTTGGTTTGTGCTACTTAGCAGACATTTGTGTTGTATTTTTTGACTTTGAAGAGATTAACTATGCAAACTGTGGGAGAAGCTGAGAAGTAGTATATTTATTGGAGATCAGCAGAAGAGGACAAAGTTAAATCTGTTTGATATACCAGGTGAAGCTGTTCGGTGACCATTTTGGATTTTTCTCCAAGCTTAACCACCACCCCTTTTGTGGCTTTAAACCCTCTTACTCTTGTGCTGCACAATCCTTGTGTAAATTTGACTTTAGAAGAGCCTCTCATTCTTCTCTTATATATTCTTAGTGAATATTGAACACTTAAATATTATTAAACTATGTGCACTCTGAGAATTAACCCCCTTTACTAGCTTGATTTTAAAACTGACAACATCTAGAACTAGAATTAGTCTATTGACTGCTGGAGAGCCTATGAATTGTTTCTCAAGAAGCTAGCTTGGGAGCTATGCAGCTGTTTTACTCCTAATGAGAGAAGAAACGGAGAGACATTGATTCCTGGCATTCCTAAAAACTACCAGTCACTACAAGGTTACAAACTACTTCTCAGGAGCCATTTTGGGATTAGTACTTCTGATTATCACTTGGTGACAGAGGGAACAGAGGGATATTTATTTCTTGGCATTTCTGATTGGGCAGTTTGTGTGTGACTTTCCCAAGTGGTTTATTTATTGTTTAATTTAGAAACTGTTCAGTTAAATTTCCAACCATTGTGTGGCTCAGTGCTGTATTCTGCTGAGCTAATAAATGCACTATTCAGTGCATTGACCAAGAGAAGATTGCAACAAGCCTACAAACCCCTTCAGCATTATTCTAATAAATGTAGAACCTGTGACCCGCTCCTCAGGAGCCAACTTTTTACTGTTGCTACTGTTTTGCTGGTAATGACAGATGGAATAGAGGGACATTCATTCCTAATTGCATGCAGCTTCTCTAGTAGTAGAAATAAGCAAATCACTACAGCTTCTCATTCTTTATAACCCTTGCTTAATTCCTCCAACAAAACCTCCAGTAAAACCAGTACCACTCCTCCCATTATGGAGTGTATGGTGTTTTCATGTCTTCCCTTACCAGTTTACTAGCTCTCGGAGATGAAGCAGTGTAGCAACTGCTTCATGTTTACTAATAGTATCCATACACAAGATTTGTAAATACTTTGTTTGGAGACTTGTCTCTTGAAATCTGGTGTCAGTAAATAGAAGTACAATACTGTACTTGCACATTCTGAGGCTGTTAAAACCCCCCAGTGTAGCAAACTCCATCTACCCTCATACATGTCTCTGTCAAAATCTACTTTCGCATGTACCTCTATTACACATCACCAAAACTCTCAGCCTGCTCCCTTAAGGTCCCACAGACCTACACATAGTCACAAGGTCCTTATTAGTGATCATAGGATCATATGATTGCAGGAGGTTACTAGGATAATGGCCCTAGAGCCTTTTTAAGCCTAGCCATTCATGCCTCAAATTTCCCAATTATCGATCCCAAGGACTAGAATGGCTTTGGTATATGCCTGTGTCTTAGGGCATCTACAAGCTTCCCCCCTCTCCATAAGGGGCACGAGCAACAAGCCAGGGGTGAATCTGTGATTTCCCATTCATTGGTGCAAACTGCCTTTGAATAGGCTCAGGGAACAGCTTTGTTTCACATGAATGGGAAGTCTTTTCCTGAGTAGGGGTAAGCCCTGAGACATGTGCCTTTTCCACCAAAATCTTTTATTTATGTCACAAATGAGGTTTAGATCCTTTGATTGGGTAATTATTATGCTGTTTGTTTTGCTGATGTGTAGCAAATCCATCAGGGCTAGATTGGAGAATGCCGTGTAGGATAGGCATAGATCGTCCCTCGGTAGTCTGTAGAAGACTGAGTACAGGGACAGAACTTTGAGGTGGTCCGCATAAGACATGCTATTAACATTTTGTATTTTAGTGAAGACTTTTTTTGCCCCTGTATTGGGTTTCCAGGCAAATTTCAGCTCATTGACATAGTCACCTAATTTGGACTATATAAAGACAGCACTCCTCATTCCTAGAAGCTTGTATATCACAGTGTGCTAGTTTGAGGCCCTTTAAAGCATACTTATCTGTGTAGTTACAAACATTTGGCTCATGTATAAAGATAACATAATTTTTCTTGCTGGGGCAGCATCTACCATCAGAGGGATCTGTGTTGATGTATCCATATTTTTAGGCCACCTAGTGTTTCAACACCAATCATGCATGACACCATGAAGGAATTTGTAAAGTAGCTTCTTGTAAAACTTTCTACCATAATTTTGTGAACTATAAGCCTCTTTCTATCCCCTCACTGTGCCCTCTGATCATCAAAGTTAGATCAAAATGCTCTCCACTGAACCAAAGATACTTATCACATATGTATACAAGTAGAAAAAAATTCAAAGGTTCCTCAGTAATTTTATTAATGATAATTCTCTTAATTAAAGTGTTTCCCTCCATAATCTGAGTAATATTTTTCTTCACCTTGCCCTTATCAACTGCTCCAGTTTTAGAATACAAGAAACTACAGTGGTAATTGAAGATCAATAACTCTGTATATCCCAGATTGAATGACATGGTTTGTATAGTAAGTGTATTAAAATTAAAATCGGCTTATTACTTTTAAACATCGTTTAAGTTTTTATATTGTAAGCATTTATGTATTTGTTATTCGGTGCTTATAATCCTTTAACATAAATTGTTTAGTATAAGGATGTTTTGAACTTTGTGTTGTTATATTAATCATTTTTAAGTAGGAAGTTAGTTAACTAGCTGAGTAAATTGAATTTAACATGTCATGTGACTTGCTGGCGTGTATAAAATAGATCATTTTGATTGTTGCTGTGTTCTAAAGAAGTCCTCATCATGGACGAAAGCCCTCAACGTGTTTTACTCTTTTGATATTAAAGTGTGTTTTGTGGAATTGGTTCCTGGCTTTTCTTTTTCATTTTTAAATTTTATATGGAGGTTCGTGTAGTAACTGCTCCAGTTATTGTACTACCTCAGTGCCACTACCTACTTAGTAAAACATGATCACCTAGCAGTAGTCTTTATCCTTAAAACACACTGAAATCCCAAAAAAATCCAGCAGTACTTCATGACTACCCCAAACCAAACCTCTTGTTGTTTACAGACTTCTTGACAGCTATAATTGAGACAGCTCTACACATAATTTAATGCCTGGTACTATTGCATACTCTTCTCAGTTCTACTCTCTTATGGGCATATACACTGATGAGTCTGCTCCCATCTGCTATAAGAATGATGGTAAATTCAGACATAGCCCTATGTGATAGAATTCCCCTAGAAACAAACTTTAGAAAAAAAAAAAACTTAAGCTGTTTGTAATAGAGCCACACTCTCTCTCTCACGCTGTATAAAGGGGGCTCAAAATTAAAATTAACAAGTAAACCTCAAGCACATCATAAAGACATGCAAAGACAGTTATGAACTCAGGGCCTTTACTAGCTATAAAAGTAGGAAACTTTGAAATGATGACCATTACTGTAATCAAACGTATTTCCAATAAAGGCTTCCACTTTCATGCTAAAGCTATTGCTAACATTCTCAGAGACAAATTTAGTTCTAATTTAACCAACCTAGTTGGATGTTCCCTCACATTCAATCATCCTGTCCTTCCCAAAATCACCTCAGACCAGACTATAGTGTCATAATCTAAAACTAAAGGTATTTGCTCCATGAGACCTGATAATATCCCTGGTTATCTGCTAGTAAGAATGGGACCTGATAATATCCCTGGTGAAATGCTAGTAAGAATGGGACCTGGTAATATCCCTGGTGATCTGCTAATAAGAATGGGACCTGGTAATATCTCTGGTGATCTGCTAGTAAGAATTGGACCCAATAATATCCCTAGTGATTTGCTAGTAAGAATGGGACCTGATAATATCCCTGGTGAACTGCTGGTAAGACTGGGACCTGATAATATCCCTGGTGCTCTGCTAGTAAAAATGGGACCTGGTAATATCTCTGGTGATCTGCTAGTAAGAATTGGACCCAATAATATCCCTGGTGCTCTGCTAGTAAGAATGGGACCTGATAATATCCCTGGCGAGCTGCTAGTAAGAATGGGACCTGATAATATCCCTGGTGCTCTGCTAGTAAGAATGGGACCTGATAATATCCCTGGTGCTCTGCTAGTAAGAATGGGACCTGATAATATCCCTGGTGCTCTGCTAGTAAGAATGGGACCTGATAATATCCCTGGTGCTCTGCTAGTAAGAATGGGACCTGATAATATCTCTGGTGAGCTGCTAGTAAGAATGGGAACTGATAATATCCCTGGTGCTCTGCTAGTAAGAATGGGACCTGATAATATCCCTGGTGCTCTGCTAGTAAGAATGGGACCTGATAATATCCCTGGTGCTCTGCTAGTAAGAATGGGACCTGATAATATCCCTGGTGCTCTGCTAGTAAGAATGGGACCTGATAATATCCCTGGTGCTCTGCTAGTAAGAATGGGACCTGATAATATCCCTGGTGAGCTGCTACTAAGAATTGGACCCAATAATATCCCTGGTGATCTGCTCGTAAGAATGGGACCTGATAATATCCCTGGTGCTCTGCTAGTAAGAATGGGACCTGATACTATCTCTGGTGAGCTGCTAGTAAGAATGGGACCTGATAATATCCCTGGTGATCTGCTACTAAGCATCAAATGCTACTCAGTCAACCCTCCCCTTAAAACACTTCACTTTAAATCTCTCCACTGGTGATGTCCAAGAAATGTAGAGAATGACTATAGTCGCACCATTACTCAAAGGCAGCTGCATAATAGACCCTGGCAACTACAGACCTTTTGCCTCACAAGTACTTTCTGTAAAATTATGAAACACTTGCAAGGTTGGGGGTTGGTATAATGGTCAAGGTGTTTACCTCACAGACACAAGGTACAGGACTTGACTCTCAGATTTAAAAGGGAAATTAGCTAAGCTCATGATGGCCCACAAGGGCAGCTAGCCTAGTACTTACTTATAAACCTATAATTACCAAGCTGATAAACAATAACATAGGTGACCCCCCAGTCTCAAAACAAGTTGGATTTGTAAAAGGTAGGTTCTTACTAAACCTAGTTGACTTTTCTTGGCCACATCCTTTATGCTGACATCATAGATAAACTGTCCCAACTTAACATAAACCTGTTTGCAGTCTGCAGGATAGCTGAATGTCTCTGCAAAGAAAAGGCATGCTATTTAGATATCTCTTCTAACCAGAAATATGTCACAGCCCAGGTTCGGCAGGGCTCTGTCCTGGTTCCCCTCTTTGGAATCTACTCGTCAGAAGTGAAAACAGATGTCAAGTAACTTTGTTAAATTTGCTGATGACTGCAAAGTGGTCAAACTGTAAAAATCCACAAGTGTCCAGCAGAACCTGGGCCAGGCCAGTACGTGGTGTGTCTGTCATGGGCCCACCTTAAATACCAAAAAATGTGCCATAGTTTCCTCTTGACACATGGGGGCACCCCTCTCAAAAGAGATACAGTCATCCAGGACTTTGGTACCTGTGCTGTTAAGTCTTTCTTTTGATCACTGAGTCTTGTTTATGGTTAAGAAGTCCTTCTACCTTACAGAGCTAATCTGTAGGAGCACCTCCTATAGGCCTTATGCATTCTTGGCCCATGTATATGTTTCCTTTACTAAACCTTTTTTAAATGCAGTACCCCTTTTGGAATGTACTTCATAAGGCACCTTGACCAGTTTAAAAGATTCAGATGAATTCTGACTAAGAAGATTTCCGAACAGCCAGCTTAGTGGCATAAAAGGATATAGCCCTTCCTACATTACATGTGTCCCAAATTCATGTAGCAGCTTGGGTCTCTTTAGAAACTGGCTGTGAAGGATAAAAGTGAGTGTCCACTGTCAGCTGGCCCCTTCTTGGGGGGAGGGGGTTTGGTAATGTAGCATGCTTTGGCATGCTTCTCCTCAAGAACAACAACAGCAAGTTGGAGGAACTGCTGAGGGGAAAGAGGGTTATCTTTATGGGGAAAGGGTAGGTAACGTCCCAGGATGGCTAAGTTTTCTGCTCACTACTACCCAAAAGGAAGGGCTGATTAGGATTCCATGTCAGGGTTCCTATCCAGTCTGCAAGTGCCAATCTTCTATGTCTCGGGAATGAATGGACCAAGGGAAAGTTGGTAATGGTACCATCTGGAAAGGCCTGGGGGTGCAACAAAAGAAAAAGATTTCTAGACTACATGATCTAAGTAACCCTGAAAGACTAAAATCCTATTCCTCTACTCTGTCTCATATAGATTCCTGAGGGTGGTCTCTATTTTGCCTTATCAATTCTGAAAGTCCTTATTCTTTTCAAGGTTCTCTGCCTTTGTAGAACTAATGGTCTGTCAAACACCTGAGCCAAAGTCTTCAACCTCCACAGCAAGATCAAAACTCCCTGCTGGCATGACCGACACATAATGGCGCACATTCCTTGCCTGTTAGAATAAAATCTGTCTACATGTCAAACAAAGTAACACCCTGTCCACTTTCATAACTAGCCTTAATGATCAGATAGGAGACTACAAATTAATGCCTGAGGTATGTAGAAATCATCTTTCCACGAGTGACTGCCCATAATGCACAGCACTGTACCTCAGCGGTGTTTTTGCATAGGTGACATTGTGACGGTTTTCCGGTGACTGAAGGAAAGCACAATCTGTCTCTCACTGTTATCATTTGTTTGTAAGGGTGGGTGGTGGCTGCCTTAACCCCCAACAATCTCCATCTTTGTTTGGTAATTTTAGGTGGAGGGTTTCAGCTGTTTATATTTTTTTATAATTTTGCCCTGGCCATAATTAATCACAGCTGACTTTTTTGTGCTTTAAGAGGAAAAAAAAACCTGCTGAACCTCTCAATTATAGCAGATGACTGCAATGAAAAATAAGAGCAGTGTAATAACAATCATCTGTATTCCTTATATATTAAATGGGACGTGAACAATTATAGACTGCACAGCTACAGAAAAACAGCTTTCTAAAACAGATAATAAAATGATTTTCAAAGTTATAATGTTACAATATCCTTGTATGCTGCCTAATTGATACAGGTTTAGTTCTTCCCAGTATAATTACTGCTTTACATGTGAAGGATGAAAATTGTGGTTATGGAGAACACAAGTCTACATCCAAACACAATGCTTATTGTTCTGGGCCTGCACTTACATAAGGTCCAGCATTCTCCAAAACTGATGAGTGACTAACATTCTGTCTGTACCAAGGGAGTGTCATGGTTAAGCTTCCTTGAAGGCTCTTTCCAACAAGCTTAGTATGAACCTACAAACTTATATAGGACATAAACGCTTCACATTCATTTCTATTCATATTTCTGTCCAGTGTTTCCATTTATAAGAAGAACTAATCAAAGCTGTGTATATTCAGTGAATTCAACTTTCGCAAATTTTGCAGTACTATGCTTTACTTTTCTGTGAGATATAGCAGTCTTAAGGTCAGTTTTAACTGTACAAAAGTGCAGAAGCTAGTAGGAAACAGAAAGGGGTCACCAGTGCATTGTAACACATTTCATAATTTGGATACTCATGCAGTATTCCTTTTTATAGTGTTAGATATACCGCCTTCATGTCTGCATTTGCTACAATAACAGACTGACTCAGCAAATACTAAAGAGGGATTGAACATGTAAGGAGGTGAGACACCATTTACAGAAAGTGTCTAATTATCTGAAATATCGTTGGGTATAAGTTTAGTCGTGGCTTGCTTGACATCCTGTGCCATGGCCCATGAAAAAGAAAATCTGAACTATCAGGAAAAGGAGTATATTTGGTGATCAAAAGATATTTGTATCTGCATTTATTATGTATGAATGCATGCAATTATGTCTGTATTTCCATTTCTTTACTGTAACACTCCACTGAACTCAATAAGTCCTTTTTCAAGAGGGCCAGAGAGAAAAGCTCCACATTTAAATGTACGTGAATTGACATTATTGAGAAGAAATCCACAGCAAAGAGGAACCTTTATTCTTCTATTTAAACTTTTGATATAGACAGTTAAGCTGCATTATCAATAGTACCACATTTTAGGGGAAAATGTCAGAGGAAGGCGTATGGAGATTGTAGAAACTGTTAACACATTAGTGTTATGTTAGAGTTTAACACATATACATGTCCAAGAAGATACTGAGTATTTGCATTCACAACATGTAATGAAGACCTGAAGATGATTGCCATAGCAGTTTGGACAAAGAGAATAAGTCAATAACTTGTTACAGTGTGAGCTTCAGGCCAACAAAAGAACCCAATCATGCTTTTTATGGTTACCTTTATAAGAATTGGATTGACGTGAATAGATAACATGTTGCATTAGAGATGAAATGAGAAGGCTGGCTAGAATTATAGTTAAAGGTATGGCTAATGAACCTTTAAGTATAATTGTACCTAACCCTCTAATGCTGGCTCCCAGGCTGTAAATCTCTCCCTTAGGTGTTCTGTCACTTCACAATTATTTAACATGTTCCTGCTAAGTGAGTTAAAAATAATTCTGTCCAAGCTGTCCTGTGCACATGTGTATTCAAGCATTAAACCTTTTACCTTTTGCTAGCCAGCACTGAGAGAACAAGTGCATCACCATTACATAACCAGAGCTACAAGATTTATTCATTTTAATCGAGAGTAAAATGTACTGTTCTTCCATTTTAAACAAGGCACTGGACACCTGAAGTAGGGGTCAGTGCTAAACTGTCAGTGTTTAGAATAACACACCATGTATAATCTATGTAATGGGTAAAACATGTCACTGTATGTGTGGCTATGTATGGTCTTTTCTGAAATTAAAAAAAAGCCATTTATAGCTCTTGTGCAGGACTGCTATCAGTTTTATTTGGATTTAGTTAAAGGGCTTTGCAACCTCTTGCCTCTATACAATCTGTCGTTCTTCTTACAATATAGTCTAATGGCAGTGTTCTAAAGTAATGTATGCTCAGAGGAAAGTATTAACCTGGCTCAGCTCTTTCATGCAAGATGGTTGTGACATAGTTCTCAATTTCTTTGTTCAAGAATGGTGAGCAAATGCCCAAACTCTGGGACAAGTTTTAGTAATTCACTTAAAAAGTTAATACAAAAGTTATAGGTTTTGCATCAACGTGCATTTTCTGAACAATAAAAATATGCAGCTCTAATGTCTGAAATCATTAGCAGACTGAAATCCATGATGTTTTACCAGAAAATCAAAAATACTACGAGGTGCAAGGTAAAATCAGGAATATTCTGCAAAGTCAGGGACATTCTGCAAAATCTGGAGCATTCTGCAAAGTCAGGGACAGCTGAGGGATATGGGCTGCAATTCCAAAACAAGGTTTGCATGCTTTCCCTAGTGATAAATGCAATTAAAAAAAGCTGAAAAGTCTTAAAAGTGGTCTCTTCAGCTATGCCTAATTTCAAATGAACAGATAAAGAGCACAGATCAAGTATAAACTAGCAGAGCACCTTTAAAATACTGTGTTTTCTGTTGTAAGCCCCACTTTCTTGTATAGGAATTATTCCCCACAGTGTTAAAAGTCAGGAAACACAGTGACAGTTCAAGCCTACATGACTTTATTTTTGTAAACTACAAGAAACTGTGTGGCTGTTTGTTGAGAGTGACCACACATGTAGACACATATTTGTTGACGTGAGTGCATATTGTGGGACCCCTTGTCTGTGAAAAATAGAGGTATATTTTGGATAGCTATGAAAGTCTTATTTCATTAACTCAGAAGGTCTGTGTATGTCTATGACATACCTCTCATCTGTACAGATTTTTGCAGAATATCCAGATTTTTGCTTCATATTTTTGGTCCATTTTTCATAAAATTGTCCTTTTCTGGCAAATTAGTGACAAATCATTAAAGACTGAAGTTAGAAAATAATGACATATATTTGAGTTTCAGACTTCATACCCTTCAGAAAATTCATGCTAATGCAAAACCTGTTATTCTATCAACTTTCTAATTTTGTAAGAGCAATATTTAAAAAATGTCCCTATTTTTGGGCCTTTGCCCCACTTTTATTTATGGCTTTGTCCAGATTTCTTGCTCTAAGAGTTTGAGAGGTATGGTCTATTAATTTGGCAGACCTGCCAGTTTTGAAGGAACATTCTTATATATGTAGGTCATATGTACATTAGTCCATATTATTTATGTGCATTGAACGCTAGTGTTGTGGAGCCTCTAGGTATATGTCTACCATACCTACCCAAAACAACAGAACAGCAAGAGGTTTATCACATACATGACATATTAGTCTGCACATTATACTGTTATCCTCTATCATATATGTACAGAAAAGAGTGTACACACTCAAGATAGCCAAAGAAGCATAATGCATGATGTGAGTTTTTCCAAGATCTTTTACTGAACTGCCATTGGATAGAATCACATGATAATCCCTATAGTGGTAAAATCCATTAATGCACTGTGCTATTAACTTCTCATAAATCTAAATCTGTCATCCACAAACCATAAAAAATGCTACAGAATATTTATATTGGCATATACACTTTAATACATAAACTGTACTAAACTATGTGTATTAGCACATACACAGCAATGGTCTCTTGAGATATCTTCTCTGCTAAATGAACACTGACTCTAATGTAGCATGCAGAGAGAACTTTTATTGTTATGGCAGGCTTTTAAAGTTTCTGGCTCACACATACACACACACACACACACACATACACACACACACACACACACACACACACACACACACACACACACACACACACACACACTCACACACACGTGCAGTCTTTCTCTTTTACTGGAATCAAATTCCTTGTATGCATGTATACTTGGCAAATAAATCCGATTCTAATTCTAATTTTATACACACACACACATAAACATACAAACACATATACACACACAAACACACTGTATATGTCTCTAAGCATGTGAGCTGCACATTTTTCCAATATAAGCATTTTTCAAGTGTCATTTTTTATTTCTTTATTTTATTTTATATTTGTTTACTGGGGAGGTCCGACTGGACAAAGCTGTCCGTTTTCAGAGGAGGCCCGGGGAGAAAAGTTCCAGAAACAATTGCTAACATTCTATACATAAGATATTTACATGAGCATAGTGGTTTAGACATACAATTAAAAGTATAGCAGGTAGTAACATATAATTGTTGTTCATACAGTATGTTTAGCAGAGATAATCATGAAGATGTAATGAAGATAAGAGAAGAAAGGAAAAACTAAAAATATTAGCCAGTTTGTCAAAGGAGGAGAATATAGATAAATTCATATGAGGTTCATTGACATTTTAAGGGAAAGCTTTTCAACTTAGTCTAGAGGAGAGTTAGTGGGTATAGATGGGACAGTGGGGAGTAGGCAGTACTAAGTTGGTAAGTAGCGTGTGATAATATATAGTGCATCTGTGGGAGTTTTAAAGAAGAGGTTGGATAGTGAGTAGGGGAAAGGAGTTAGAATATGTCAGCCAGGTGCTAGGCAGTTACAAGTAATGCGTGGTAATACATAGTGCATCTGTGGGAGTTTTAAAGGGAGGTTGGATAGTGGGTAGGGGAAAAGAGTTAGAATATGTCAGCCAGGTGCTAGGCAGTTACAAGTAATGTGTGATAATATATAGTGCATCTGTGGGAGTTTTAAAGAGGAGGTTGGATAGTGAGTAGCGGAAAGGAGTTAGAATATGTCAACCAGGTGCTAGGCAGTTACAAGTAATGTGTGATAATATATAGTGCATCTGTGGGAGTTTTAAAGAGGAGGTTGGATAGTGAGTAGCGGAAAGGAGTTAGAATATGTCAACCAGGTGCTAGGCAGTTACAAGTAATGCGTGGTAATATATAATGCATCTGTGGGAGTTTTAAAGGGAGGTTGAATAGTGGGTAGGGGAAAGGAGTTAGAATATGTCAACCAGGTGCTAGGCATTTACAAGTAATGCGTGGTAATATATAGTGCATCTGTGGGAGTTTTAAAGGGAGGTTGAATAGTGGGTAGGGGAAAGGAGTTAGAATATGTCAGCCAGGTGCTAGGCAGGTACAAGTAATGCGTGGTAATATATAGTGCATCTGTGAGAATTTTAAAGGGAGGTTGAATAGTGGGTAGGGGAAAGGAGTTAGAATATGTCAGCCAGGTGCTAGGCAGTTACAAGTAATGTGTGATAATATATAGTGCATCTGTGGGAGTTTTAAAGAGAAGGTTGGATAGTGGGTAGGGGAAAGGAATTAGAATATGTCAGTCAGGTGCTAGGCAGTTACAAGTAATGTATGATAATATATAGTGCATCTGTGGGAGTTTTAAAGAGGAGGTTGGATAGTGGGTAGGGGAAAGGAGTTAGAATATGTCAGCCAGGTGCTAGGCAGTTACAAGTAATGCGTGGTAACATATAGTGCATCTGTGGGAGTTTTAAAGGGAGGTTGGATAGTGGGTAGGGGAAAGGAGTTAGAATATGTCAGCCAGGTGCTAGGCAGTTACAAGTAATGTGTGGCAATATATAGTGCATCTGTGGGAGTTTTAAAGAGGAGGTTGGATAGTGGGTAGGGGAAAGGAGTTAGAATGTCAGCCAGGTGCTATGCAGTTACAAGTAATGTGTGATAATATATAGTGCATCTGTGGGAGTTTTAAAGAGGAGGTTGAATAGTGGCTAGGGGAAAGGGGTTAGACTATGTCAGCTAGGTGATAGGCAGTTACAAGTAATGTGTGATAATATATAGTGCATCTGTGGGAGTTTTAAAGGGAGGTTGGATAGTGGGTAGCAGAAAGGAGTTAGAATATGTCAGCCAGGTGCTAGGCAGTTACAAGTAATGTGTGATAATATATAGTGCATCTGTGGGAGTTTTAAAGAGGAGGTTGGATAGTGGGTAGGGGAAAGGAGTTAGAATATGTCAGCCTGGTGCTAGGCAGTTACATGTAATGTGTGGTAGTATATAGTGCATCTGTAGGAGTTTTAAAGAGGAGGTTGGATAGTGAGTAGCAGAAAGGAGTTAGAATACGTCAGCCAGGTGCTAGGCAGTTGCATGTCCTAGAATTGTTTAGGTGGGAAATACGCTGTTTTTTGAAGAAGGTTTTGTTGGGTTGTACACTGATTTGTAGTGGTAGGGAGTTCCAAGTCTTGGCAATGTTGCTAGAATACAGGGAGTCACCAGAGCTGTAATGGCTTTTGGAGATTGCGATTAGTGCCTTGTTAGTTGATCTAAGTTCTTGGTTATTGGAGTAGAGGGTGATCAGTAAGGCTAGAGTTTTGTCAGGTTGGTACAGTATTTGGTGAGCTAGAAGAAGTTGGTTTAGAGCTAAGGTGTTAGGGAGTTCCAGCCAGGAAAACTGTTTTAGGGCCTGACAGTGGTGGGCATGGTAGGAGGAGTTTGTGGCAAATTTTGCTATTTTGTTGTAGCATACTGATAGCTTGTTTAAATCACTCTTATTTAGATTAATTAGGACAGGAGAAGCATAGAGTAGGGTAGAGAGAAGACAGGTATGAGCTAGAGTAACTTTACTGTTGCTGGTTAGGAAGTTTTTACATCGGTAAAGAGTACCTAGCTTTTTGTTGACTTGGTTATTGTATGAGCTATGTGTTTGTCAAATTTCATATTATTGTCAATAATGACCCCTAGTAATTTGGTTTGTGTGATGGGGGGATGGGGGTATTATCCAAAGCAGAAATAGAGAACGGGGGAATAGGTACTGCTACTTTGGAAGGATGGAAGAGCATAAGTTGAGTCTTTTTAGGATTTAGTATTAGCTGGGAGTTTGTTAGCCAGGTTTTGATGGATGTAAAGGCTTCTTGGGTCTTGATGTGAAGTTGTTGGAGGGTGGGGGCAGAGCAAGTTAAGATGGAGTCATCAGTGTATTAAACCAGGTTTGCTAGAGGGGTGGCTTTGTGAAGATTATTTGTAAATATAGTGAAATGTGAGGGTCCTAGGATTCATCCTTGGGGTACTCCTAGTTTTACAGGAAGTGGGGGGGGGGTTCCACTGAACAGATTGTTGGCATTGGGAGAGATAGTCTTTATACCATAATAGAGTGGGGATAGCTAGTTTTAATTCTGAGAGTGATGTTAGAAGTTTTGTATGGGACACTGTATCAAACGCCTTTGATAAGTCAAGGAAAACTGCAGACACTAGTTGGCCGTTGTTGTGTTGCATATTTACTAGGTTACTAAAATGGATGAGTGCAGTGGTAGTGCTATGATTTGGGTGGAATCCATGCTGAGTTTCAACAAGAAGATTGGTGGAGAGGAGATGTGTTAGGATCTGGGTGTTGATACATTTTTCCAGTATTTTATTCAGTGGGGAAAGTATAGCTATAGGGCGGTAGTTTGTTAGGTCAGTGGAGGTGTCCCCTTTGTGTATTAGTATAATGTAGGAGATTTTCCAGAGAAGTGGCACCTTTTGTTCTGAGACTGATCTGTTAATGATTATGGAGATTGGGTAGGAAATGGCTTTGGCGGCTATTTGTTGGAATTTGGCGGGTAGTATGTCTACTGCTACGTTGCTGGGTTTAAGTTTGGTTAGCGGTCTATAGATGGTGTAACTTGGTACAGGTTGAAGGGTGAAGGTGTTAGCATTATTTGATGGGTTATATAGTATAGTGGGGGTTGAGGGGGTTGGGTCTCTTGACAGCTTTAGTATAAAGTTGGTAAATAACTCATTGAATTGAGTGGCTGTGTTTATAGAGTAGGTGGCTATGCTTGGATGAGGAATTGGTGATTTACCTGGTTGGAGAATACTGTTGATAGTGGCCCAGACCTTTTGTGAGTTGGTATTGTGCTTAGTCTGAATTTCACTATAGTACTTTTGTTTATTTAGTCTGATTTGTTTTTTTACAGTGTTTTTCAGTTCTAAGAATGTTTGCTTATTAGGAGTAGTTTTGTTTTTGTGCCAGGTGTCCTATGCTTTGTCCCTTTGTTTCATAAGTTGCCTAGTGCTCTTGGTAAGCCATGGGGCATAGATGGTTTTAGTGTGGATCTGTCTTGGTGGGGCAAGTTGGTTGAGAAGGCCTAAGAAGATAGCGTTGAAATACTCAACTGCTTCATCCAAAGGAAGTGTTAAAAGAGGGGACTAGTTGTAGTGTTTAAGGGCTGTATTAAGGTCGTCAGCCCTGAAGTTTTTAGTGTATCTGATGTGTTTAAGAGAGCTAGTTCTAATGAGTTTAGTTTGATCTCTGATGAAGAAGTTGGGAGGTGGTCGCTTGAATGTCAGGTAATGTACCGAAATTACGGGTGGAAGATGGGCAATTGGTGATAATCCAGTCTAATATTGATTCTTTATTTGAGGTTTTGTCTACCCTAGTAGGGGTTTGTATAAGCAGTGATTAGCCATAAAGGTTAATATAATTTGAGGGGGGGTGGGGTGATTTAAGTGAGGTCCAATCAATATTGAAGTCGCCTAGTATAATGGTTTCATGGGGGAGGGTTTCTGATGTCCAGTGGAGAAGGAATTCTAGAGTTTTGATGTTATCTCCTGAAGGGATATATGATCCTAGAATATTTAGCTGTTGTGTATTTAGTCTTAACTTATCAAGTAGGATCTCTGCATTATTAAATGCAGGAATTTCTATGTTAAATAATTCAACACTGATGTTGTTCTGATATAGGAGAGCGACTCTGCCTCCTCTTTTAGCTGTACAGTCTTTTCGTAGTATGCTATAACCAGGGGGAAGTACTTATTCATTTTTAATATGTGGTTTAAACCATGTTTCTGTGAGGAAGATGATGTCAGGTAAGTATAATTATATGCTTGCATGGAGCTCAATGGTTTTGTTAAGGATGCTTCTTATGTTATGATTTATTATTAGAATATCAGATGTTTTCTGAAAAAAGGCTAGTATTGGTTCTAGGCTGATTTTGGTGATTTGTTGGACTTGTTATTGGACCTGCATCGGGATTGATATTGCCACTGCATAGCAGGTGAGAGACAATGTTTATTATGGTTTGTAGGTATTTGAAGAAGGCTAAGTCACATTGTATGGATATGCTAGATTTGCTTTGATAATGGAGGAGTTTGTAGGGGTGTAGGTCATAGGTGGTGTGGTTAAAGAGTGAGGATGAGATGACTAAGGGGTAATTAGCGAATGTTGGAGTTGAGGTTGAGGTGGAGTGACTTATGTTGGGGATTGTAATGTTGTTGAAGTAGGGTGAGGTTAGATGAGGTGTGATGTTGCGTGCTAGTGTTAGAATTATTAGATGGGAGTATATGTTTGGTTTGTTAGAAGTACTAGGAGTTTATAGAGATAACCCTGTGAATGTGTAGGGGTCCTGATAGTATATTGATAGGATGGACTGCAGCAACTTTGTGAGTGGGGAGGTACTATGTATAGAGTGTGCAATACAAGAGCAAAGGAGAGGGAGGGGGTGAATATGGTTCTTATCATGATTGGCTGAGGGATGGGGGTTTGGTGTGAGTGTGGTAAGGTTAGGTATAAAGGAAAAAATGAAATCATGTACTTCCCTTTACAGGCACTAGTGAATATTTAAGCACTATATCTAACATCAGTAATTTAATAACTTCAATGAGGGGCTCCTACTAACCTGAAAGCTTGAGTAACTATAACACCTATGCTGTGCCACTAAAGGGTATTACACCACTTCTGTGTTCTAGTTTATTCATTTTTTCTAACAACAATATATATACTGATCCATGTCAACTGGCTGGTGCAGACATTCTTCAACATTTACAGATTAAAAGTACAGTCACTGTAAATAACTTTTTTTCTAATTAAACATTTATGTTTCAAGTATATGTTTTCAGATGATGGTGACAAAGCAGATTTACCATAGTTTGTACTTTGCACAGTAATGTCAGCATAAGTGTTAGATGAGTCTTTCAACATAGATGTCTCCTATTGACTTCATTTCTCACCCTTAGATGCACTTCTGGGAATGGTAAAGAACATTGCATATCTTAACTCCAAGACAGGTCTGACATATCTGATCTCATAGGTATATTTATATTAGCTGGAAATGATTGCTTATACAGATGTTTGCTATTCCTTCTGTAGCTTTGATGATCAGGACCATCTATTAGAAATTATCTTGGCTGTTCTGTTTGACTACAATACCTGGATATGGTGTTTTGCTGTAATGATTTTGTTCAACATTCATCCTTATCTGTTCTTTGATGATCTATCACAGTAGAACTGTTTTTTTGGCACCAATAATCAGAATTCTCCAGGCTGGCACCTCATTTCAAATCAAAGCTGAGAACCCAAAAAAGGCCTTCTGTAAATATAGTAAGCCTGTTGCTTCTTGCAATAGTTACTCTTGTGCTGAGATCCTGAGATCCTAGGCATGAATGCAATATCAGCATTCATTTAGGAAGCTATATCACCCGAAGCTTCTTATGTGACTGCTGATACTACACTCATGTCCCATCAGCCAGTCACTCCACCTAACAATTACCACCCAGGACATCTACCACCTTTGCTGTACTCTAGCTATGACTCTGAGTTTAGACTTCAAACATAAACAACTGAGCTAGTAATAAACTTACAGGCTGTAGTGGCATGTTTCTGTACTCAAGACTTGAAAAATAACATAACAAAAAGAAAGCAAACTGACTTTTCTGAAGCACCACATGTTTTTAATAATGTTCATTCACTCACTTGCCCATTATGGATAGCTATGACTCAAAACACTGTGCTTGAATTCACATTTGTTCACCAAACTGCCAAACTTTTGACGCATAAATAATAGACCATTATCTAAAAATACTTCATTAGGAATTCCATCTTTCAAGAAATTAAACTTCAGTATTATAACAGTGCCATGATTTGTGGTTTCAAATAACTTCACAGCTTCTAGAAATGTATTGTTGCAATCCACACATTTTGTGGATAATGTGCACCTTTGTACTAGAACAAATCACTTCCCAGTTTTATTCAAGAAGCATGTGGAATGTCATATGATATCGTTGACGTATCAGAGACTTCATAGCTTTACAGCATGTGACCAGTGTGCTCAGGGATTCTAGGCCAAAGTATATTACAAGCCCTTTCTTTACTGTTAGTGATCCCTAAATGTATCTCATAATTTATTCAACAAAGTTCCACCTGGAAAGTAGGAATAATGACTTTTTCATCTTTAAATATCAAACAATATGCACAATTCATTCCATAGTGACATAGGAGCAAATATGAATATTTGGCATTATCAAAGCTGTAAATCATAAGGAGGAAAAGATGGCAGGAGACAGTGAAAATAGTACTAAAAATGTGAAATCATAATACCACTGATGTGGAGCAAATAATTCATAGTTTATCCTCAAGCTAAAGGACAAATTTTTCATTTTTTACTGTTTTAACTCTCCTGAAATCCACCCCACTAGACATGATGCTCAGTCTTGCAGTATTCATGTCTATTAGCAGAACCATCACTAACTCATCTGGCACCCTATGTAGATCCCCACCAACTTGCAGTCCCCTCAACTCAAAGTTGAGGGTGAATAATAAAGTTGAAGAGAAAAAAAAACTTCTCCCTCTCATCCAGTAACTGTAAACTATAGCAAGTTGCTTGCTACAACAGTAACAAGCAACTTGTTATTGCTACAGGTCAGCACTTCACGTAAGCCATAAATACAGTATTAGCATTCATTTATGAATTCCTCATATCCTAATGCTTTATGAATCAATACCACAAATCTATTTTTGCACCATCAGTAGCAGTTCATAGTGCCCCTGATAGCTTGTACCCAGGGCAGCTATCCCTTCATTCTGCCCTTATTATGTGCTGTCTGTCATCTGGGCTTGTTGATGTGATATTAAAAGGAATATTACCCATGAAATGTCTTACTGACAGCCACATTCATCAAATATCTATTGAAGTTTCCTGTAACTGATGACATTGATATAAGCCACTCAATACTGAGATAAGGTGAGCAGCAAAGTTGACTGGAGAACTAGCTTGGTCTAATTCTTTTTTACATCTGTTGTAAAGATGAAGGCATTCATGAAAAATCATTTATCCATTTTCTGATTACCTAAGTACTGAATGGAGAGATGAGGGGTGTGAATGAAGAGATAGGGGCACAAATGGAGAGATGATAAGTCAGCAAGCAAAGTTGAGTAGTATTACTGGTATTTAATTCATCCTCAAGTCTTGGTGAGTATCTTCACAAGGTGGACTCTGTTTTTCAAAAAAATTTCACCAAGACAACACTGATGTATAGACTGTGTTTTATATACCATATATCATGGATAGAAGTAGGTTAAAAAATAAGAAAGATAGATGGTTGCATAGAATAAAAAGTGCCCAATCCTGGTAGGTGCACTGGTGCTAGGACTGAAAAAACAGACAGTGTAGAATCCTCAAGACACATTCCTACAATGGGGCTAGGCCAGGCACTGGGTAAGGATGGCCACCCTGTTGCAGAAGTAGTAGTCCACAAAAAGCAGAAAAACTGATAGACCAAAGAAGAGCCATAAAGACGATAAAGTGGACTATTGAGGACAAGAAAGAAATTACATATCGTTACTATTATGTAAGAATCCCAGAATTTCCAGACAAAAGAGGTACAAAAAGATTAAGAGAGAAATTAGAGGAAAGAAAAATACTTCCATAAGAAAAACTGTCAGAAGCTTCAAATAAAAAGTTGTATTCATTAATAGAACAGATTTATGAAAAACATTATATAGCCCAAAAAGCTTGGGCCGTTTGGAAAAAGCCGTGACTGTGGAAGTGTGAAAATATAAAGAACAAAATCTAGAGACTTTTGAAATGCATAAAAAAGAAATATGAACATGGGAAAGAAAGAGAAATATTATATGGTGCAAAGGAGAAAGCTAAATTAATCAGAATAAAAAGGCAGCCCCAAAGATTTTCAAAGAGAAATACAGGTAAAGGCATCCAGATATGAAAAATTCACAATAAAAAAGCAAGATCATAAAGAGGTAATGTAGAAAAGAGGATTAGTAAAGCAGAGGTTAAAAAAATAGAAGATGAAGTTATGGAATACTTGCAAAGTAAAGGATTTAGTGCAGATTGCCTAACACAGGTTACATCACATCATGATGAAACAACAAATCCCCAAAGTAAGGAGAAACAGGAGGAGCAGGAGACATCTGAAGAAGAAATATGGACATGGGAAAGGAAATGAGATTTGATATGGTACAATATTTATGCAAAGGAGAAAGCAAAACTAGTCAATACAAAAGGAGCAGCACCACAGATATTTCAACAGAAATATAGGCAAAGGCATCTGGACATGGACAATTTTACAATACAAAAAATAAGAAAACAAAGAGGAAAAGCAGAAAAGAGGGTCAGTAATAGAGAAGTTAAACAAATAGAAACTGACGTTATGGATTACCTGCGAAGTAAAGGATTTAATGCAGCAAAATCTAACTCGGATAACACCACAGCAGGATAGAGCAATATATCCCCAAAATAAGGAGAAGCCAATGGAGCAGGAAACATCTGATCAGTTGCCAGATGAAGATACTTTGGAGCCTTTCATAGGAAACCAGTACAAACATTCAGCTGATGTTGCACAGCAAGAGAAGGAACAGGAAAACTGTGGCAACTCTCACGCAGTCAGTGTTGGGGAGTGATAGGCCAGTAAGTTCCCATATGAAACAGTAACGGATGACAGGATAAAACTGAATAGAATGTGGCACAGGAAGATGCTCTGGGAATTTCTATAGAATGCCCACATGCAATGGAGAATAACGAATGTGCCCTAGTTTAGAAGAAAATGATCTAAAAGTAGAGTTACTTGATTTACTAGAAATGGACAGACATATTAAGATCAGTGAAATAAATAGAATACAGAAAGTCAATAAAACCCAAAAAGTTAGAAGTCTGATAAAACATATGAACACAGTAATTAGGACTGTCCATAGAGGTTCATATGATATAATAGAAGTAAACAGGATCTATTACTGTGCAGCTAAATTAATAACAAATAACGTCTTACCACAAAAACATAGAGTAGTAAGGGAAAGGAAGGGGAGAAATTGAATACCATCATGGAAGTACTGAATAGAGAAAACTGTAAAGCAATTAAGACAAGAAGTGTCACTGTCAGAAGAGTATAGAAGAGGGAACAGATCAACAAAAATTCTCAGAACGATAGACTTGATAAACGCAATGCACAGTATCAGAACAGATAAGGATCTATCGTGCACTATTGCAAATAATAAACTAAAAATATTAACACAGGCAGAAAAACTTAAAGGATATGTAGGAGAAGTGCAAAACAAGCAATTTATTGATGATCCAAAACACTTTTATAGAGAATTAGGAAACAAGGCAAAAGGAATTGAAACACCAACAAAAAATAAGAAATAGATACATTTTGGAGAAACATCTATGAAGATCCTGTGGAACATAACAAAGATGATAAATGGATAGAAGAAGTAAAAGAAAGAAATAGAAATTCATATGTACAGGATATGAAATGGGATGAAGTAACTACCAGAGAGACTGAAACAAAGTTAAGAAAAGCTCCTAATTGGAAAACCCCAGGCCCAGATGCAGTACCTAACTTCTGCTAAAAGCATTAACATCTTTATATGAAGATTTAGCCATGAGTAAGAACTATTTATATGTGCACCCCGAACATACACCAGCCTTGTTAACAACAGGAAAAACAATTCTCCTACTTTAGAGTGAACATGCAAGCTATCCTAAAAAAATATAGACCAATAACTTGCCTTCCAATGACATATAAACTATACACTGGAATTGATGCTGATAAGAGTTTATTGTCATTTAGAAGAAAACTCAATCATAACAATAGAACAAAAGGATAATAAAAATTATTTATATGGAATAAAGGATCATTTGCTGTTAAAGTCATAATGGAGAAGTATAGAAAGGGGAAGAATCTTAGTATGGCATGGATAGACTACAAAAAAGCATTTGACAGTATCCTACATTTATGGATAAAACAGTGCTTAAAAATGTATAAGATACACCGTACACTGATCGATTACATTACAGCAACCATGAAACAGTGGCAAACCACTTTGCAGTTAAGCCATGATAAAGGATAAATTATTATTCCTGGGATAAAAATTCAAAGGGTATTATTCCAGGGTGACTCTGTCATTGCTGTTCTTTTGTCTTGCCCTTAACCCACTAAGCTGTCTACTTAACAGATTAGGTCATGGCTACAATTTGGCTTCCAGAAAACAACAAAGTGTAAAGACTTCTCATCTTCTTTTTTAGATGATTTAAAACTGTATAGTTCATCAGACAAGGAACTATAAGCACAACTGCAAGTGGTCAAAACTTTTCTGATGATATAAGAATGTCATTTGGTCTTGATAAATGTGCAAAAGCAACCTTTAAAGCAAGAAAGCTGCAGCAATAAGAAAACATCAGTTTGGGACAAGAATGTGATATAAAAGAACGAGCAAAACGGAGTGTATAAATATTTGGGAACTGATGAAGGATCAACAATAAAACATGAACAAATGTGAATAAAACTTAGTAAGGAATATTTTAGGAGACTTAAATTAATACTGAAAACTGCATTGACATCTAGGAATAAAGTCCAAGCTATAAACCAATTTGCTCTTCTTATCTTAACTTACAGTTTTGGAGTGAATGCGTGACCCCAAAAGGTGTTGGATAGGTTGGATGGGAAAATAAGAAGGATGCTTCATGCTCATCAAATGATTTACAAAAATGATTGCATACCAAGACCATATATTCCCTGTTGTGAAGGAGGTATGGGCCTCCTCCAAATTGATTACATGTATAGATCTGCAATTGTGGGACTGCATACATATCTGCTGACCTCACAGGACCCAAATACAGTGAAAGTTTTGAACAATGAGGAGAATACGTCTGAGATGACTTCCCTGCTTAGTTTATGAGAAGTATATAGACATCAAGCAGAAATGGAAATGAAACCAGAAGTAGATAAAAATCAGGCAGCAACTGAATGCGCCAAAAAATACAAAAGACGGAATATAAGGTGAGGGATCAGATGACAAGGAAAATGCATAAATGTAGTTGCGCAAGCATAGAAAACTCCTGGAACAACCTCATGTTGATCAGGAGTGAATGCAGGAATGCTTAAGGAGAGGTGAATTTAAACCAAAAGACAAAATGTTAATCTTGGCAGCCCAAGATAGTGGACTATAAACATGTTGGTTTACAAAGTCCACTGAATATGTGGGAGAAACAGATAAATGTAGGTTTTGTAAAACAGAATTGAAAACAATCGCACATCTTGTTGCTAGTTGTGATATATTAATGGTAGAGGGCTTGTATACTGAAAGGCATAATAATGTGGCAAGAGTGCTGCATTGGGAATTGTGCAAACATTATAATATTTTAGTAGCTGAAAAACACTGGAAACATGAGCCACACAGCATTATAGAAAATTATGATATTTATATCACATGGGATCATGCATTACTAAGAGTTCAAAAAATAGACGTGAGAAAACCAGATATAGTAGTCCATGAAAAGAAGACAAAAGTAGCTTTGATCATTGAAATTGCTACACCCAGTGACTGTAGTGTCTTATATGCAGAGAGACACAAAGTCATAAAATACCAGGATTTGCAGGCAGAAATGAGGGCAGTGTGGAAGAAGGATATCCAGAGTTCCAGTAGTGGTAGGAGCAACAGGTCCTATAAAAAAGAATTTACAGTCGTACTTAGATGTGTTACTGATACATGTAACTCCATACGAATTGCAGGAGTCATTACTGGGCACATTCCGGGCACTGAGAAGAGCACTTCTGGCTGACATCAAAGATTGAAACAATACTAATTTCATGAACTTTAATCACACTTTGACTTTGGAATGGGGTCTATTCCCATCATGGTATTAGAAACCCTAAAGACTTGGAGAAATTAAAAAAGATAAGGTGAGCAGCAAAGCTGACTAGACAAATTGCTTGGTGTCGTTCTTTTTTACATCTGTCGCAAGGATCAAGGCATTAATCATCCATCCATTTTATCATTAGTTCCTTAATCGAATACAATGTTGCAAGGGAGACAGAACTTATCCTGGCAGTCAAGGCATAGAAACCAATCCTGAACAGAGTGCCATCCCATAGTAGGCAGTAATTTGTTTTCAGTTTTGAGAAGGTTCTTAGTACTGAATGCCTTCTGGGGGACTTTAAAAACCCACATGCAGTATTATCAGTTAGTGTGTCTCTGTAACTGGGATTTTTATTGTCAAACAGAGCATCGAATCCTGTGGTCAAAGCACTAAGGATTTGAGTGTAGTGGGAGCAATATACACTTAACATAGAAACAAAGGTCTTTCCCAGCAAGGATAAAACTGCTCAGAGCCTGTTTTTTTATTGTCTGTGTCATCTGTATTCACTTCAACTAAAAACACTTGCATAACCTTTAAACAAAAAC
>NC_056739.1:879921323-879981323 GCF_019279795.1 Protopterus annectens | reverse complement strand
CAGTGAAAGAAAGGGTAAATTTCCCGATCCCCACTATAGTGTGATCTCCGTTCAAAATAATGAATCCACAAGAGTGAATGCACAGTAGCATTCGCTGTTGTGGATTCATCATTTTTAAAATCAATGTTACGGCAACTCAGAAAATTGCCTTTTGCCTTTCCAGGTCATGTAACTGACATGGAATATTTTGATGGTAAACCTTTCCAAACAAATAGCTGGTGTCAAAACCATGGCTTGAAACTAAATGCCAAGAAATGGATAATGGTATCTTTTAGCAAGCGTGATTTCCCTTTGTAACTATCACAATGACAACACACCTCTGACAGTTGATCCCATACATGGGGATCTGGGAATATATCCACTAATGTAAGGAAGCCCTTTTTTATTGCATAGCTTATATCTAAAGTTATACTGTCTAGGAACAATGATGTAATCATTCAACTGTACTCATCTCTCTCCAGGCAGATCACTGAGTATTAGGCCCCATTTGGTATGTACCTGTCCAAACACTTGGAGTAACCACAACACTTTCTAACTGAAAAAAACATCAAAGGCCTAAATCACAAAACTATGCAGACTATCTCAAAACCTTATCCCACTTCTAGGTACCATACAGGCTGCATATTCTTGCACTGTTTCCATGATATTATCCAGATTCCTATACAATTCCCTCATCACATTCCTGACAGTTTCCATATTATTTTCTATAATCATGTTTCTCTAAAATAAATTGTTAGTTCTTCTCTTTCCACTTAAATTATAACTCTGTCTTCTTACCATTTATTTTTCTTTATCATTTTTATAAATATGTCTTTCTCTTTCTAGACATTCTTTTTGATTTTGTCCTAATAATTCATCAACCTTATTTACCATTAAGTCATACCTGGAAATACATTAAAGTGCCTAGCATACGGCTCGTGGTAAAAAGGCCCTTCTACCACGATGTGCCTACTGGCAATTTAGAAACATATTAGCCATGACAAAGTAAGACCTCATTGCTCCCTAATTTGCATGTTTCTTGAATCACAATTACTACTGTAACATGCAGGACATTGCTGATCTGCTTGTCACAGTAATAACTTGCTGCACAAGCAGGTGGTAGCATCCCCCTGTTACTCACACACACACACACACACACACACACACACACAATCTGGACACAAAGTAAATAAAATAAAACAGATTATAAATAAAATATATTGAGCATGAGAAAAGAAATCGAAAGAATAACAGGATTTTTTATGCATTTTTTTTTTAAAATATATGACATCTAAAACTCAAATGTATGTATTTATTTATTACTTTAATCTTTTTAGGAGGGAATCTTATGGTCTCAAAGTCTAAAAAAAAAACCTAGAAAGCTGAGGGGTATGCTACCACCACACACACACACACACACACACACACACACACACACACACACACACACACACACACACACACACACACACACACACACACCATACCTCTCAATCTCTTGCCACAAGAAATCTGGACAAAGCCTGTTATAATTTTGGGGACAAAGGCCCAAAACTAGGGGCACGTTTAGAAAGTTGCTAAAATAACAGTATTTGTGTTAGAATGCATTTTCTAAAGGACATGAAGTCTGAAACTCAAATACATGTCATTATTTAGTAACTTTAATCCTTAGCTCATCCCAATGATTTGTCAAAAAAACAAACATAATTTTTATGAGGACTAGACCAAATATATAAGGCAAAAATGTGGACATTCTGTAAAAATATGTACAGTTGAGACATATGACACACACATACATCCCCCTACCTCCTTGGAAATTGACTAGAACAACAAGGTTTGCATTCATGTACATTTTCTGAGGATATGAAGTCTAAAACTCAAATGTCGACCATTATTTTCTGACTTCAGTCCTCAGTGATTTGCCAGAAAAAAACAAAATTTTATGAGAAGCAAACTGAAAACATGAGACAAAAATCTGGATAATTGCTAGGTATGGCCCTGCCCTCCCCTTACACACACTTCTATCTCCTATTACTTACACACAAACACACCCCCTATCTCCCTTTTACAAATGCACACACAGACCTGCCTATTTCTTAAACACACACACACACACACACACACACACACACACACACACACACACACACACACACACACACACACACACACACACACACACACACACACACAAATACACACATACGCACACACACACACCTCTACCTTCACCTACCTACTTCTTACATGCACGCATAGACACTCCTACCTATCTACTTTGTACATCCACACACCACTACCTATTTCTCACATGCGCACCTCTTAAACACTTAAACACATACGTACACACCTACCTCTGACTTGTACCTTCATCCGCAGTCCAAACATCTTCTGGAATTCAAATTCTGCACGGGGGCGGAAGATGAAGACATAAACCACCAGTCACACAGATGCAGAAGCATCTGTGCAACTGGACGCAAAGGGCATTCTTAAAGAAAAAAAAAAAAAAAACATATGTTTTTTAATTAAAAGAAAATGGGTGCCCTTGCCCCCACCCCACCCCCACTTCCTATTATGATGTCATTGCGATTATGGCACTTCACTTTATCCCTGGTGTCCAGTCGTTCTCCCCACCCCCAGATCCCCATACTACCAGTGGTGGTACTATGGCACTTTAAAAGTAATTCCTGGTGTCTAGTGCATTCCCCCACCCCATCCCCATTTTGCTGTCAGTGCCATTATGGTACTTTAAAAGTAATCATCGGTGTCTATTGGCTCCTCTCCCACCAAGTTCATGTTAAGATGGTTGAACATGGCCTTTTGGCTATATTCAATACTACAGTGGTAGGGATGGCCATGTTGATCTACATGACTAAATGAGTTCTTAAACTGCTCAGTGGTGTAGATGCTTTCCTGGAGGTGGTTCTGAGAAGAAAGCACGTAAACCTTACCACCACTTTTTTCCTTACATCTACCACTATTAATCAAGCACACCTTTCCCACCATAACATCCAACATTTCATATTCTTTATTTTTAAATAAAATAGCAATCCCTGTGCTTTCTCCATAACCAGATATCTACTTATATTATTTCCTTATAATATTTCAAATTGACTTTTCTGTATCTCTGTGAAAACGTCTAACTTCTACTAAACAGATAATATCAGCACTCACTCACTCACTCACTCACTCACTCACTCACTCACTCACTCACTCACTCACTCACTCACTCACTCACTCACTCATTCTCTTACACCAATCCAATGGTCTACAACAGGTTATCACCTGCTTGCTTGCACTTGCTCAAAAAAGCAAGTGCTCTAACTCCTACTAGCCCTTCCTGGTTCTACATAGCCCTCCAAACACCGGTTCCTATAAACTACATGCCCCTACCAAAACCTAAACCCTAAACCTGAAATTCCCACACATTTTCCAATCCAACTCCTCAGTCCCTTACTCTAAATCTCCACTCTGTCTCGCTAACCCTAAAACTCTAACCACACTTCCTAAACCTAAATTCCCACAATCACTACCTAGCCCTAAAACTCTGTTCCCACACCTAAACCTAAAACTACAATATCCTTCCCAAAAAGAACTTAATTCCCCAATTACTTCCTAACCCTAAAACTCTCTTCCCTCTCCCTAAACATAAAACTCCCTACCACTCCCTAACTCTAGAACTCACTTCCTGCTGCCTTTTCCTAAAGTCCCCCTCTGCTTCCTGGTCCTAAAACCACTCTTCTGCCCCCGCCCCCAGCTGCTTGCCTAAATTCATATTTGAGTTTGAGTGCAGCAGCACTCTGTCCCTACAGTTGCTCACCTGATTTCATATTCGAGTTCAAACATGAGCTGCAGCCTAGCCAAGCTACAAGGAGCTTGAGTCCCTGGTTTACAAGTGCCTGGGACTCATGTGCCTGTTGGGAACCCCAAACCAACACTTACATTCTCTGTAAATCTACTTTAATTCTGTTAACATTCAATATAAGAATATTTAAACTTTTTCCTTATTTTGTAACTTTTTCTTGATTCATAGCACTTTTTAAGTTATGTTTCCTAATCCTAGCTCTGGCCCCTATGAAAATATTTTTATCTCAGTTATATCTCAAGTTAATGCCACCTTCTCTGTATTCATTTTTAAACCCTGCACAGTTCTTTTTCAGCTGCAGTTCTGGTTGCAGAACTGTATTTTGCATTCCTTTTTCCACTCTGTTACATTCTACTGCATTTTCTTCCTTAGAAGACCCTCTTTTTCAAACATTTTGTGTAATTTCATTCGGAAAGTTCTGCATTCATCCCATACTTCTGTCTTTCCTTTTCACAGTCCACCCACAAATTACCTTTTTTATTACATTGCAAACATATCATTTTACGTTGCCTTACTGTATGACCCACCTCCACACATTGCACACAATACATTTTTGAGTAATCATTAACAAAATTTTCCAGTAAACCACGATTATAACATGCTTTGTGTTGACCACAGCAAACTAATGCCCCACTTTGTCCATTAATAATAACAACACTTAGCATATGAACACTTTCTCTCTTTGCAACTTCCAATGATGCTAACCCCTCCCAAACCCTAGTCTGTAATTGTCTTTCATCCAGCACTTGTTTAACTTTATATAATCATGATGTTTATCTTTAAAATAATTACTTTAAAATAATACTGTTTTATTTCAGAAGACATGAATTATATAAACACTTCTTTATTGCTTGGAAAAGTTTTTGAGATTATTACAGAAGTAATCCAAGAGAAATCATTCCTCTTTTTATGAGCTAAAATCACAAATTTGTCAGCCAAAATAAAGTTTTCTTGAGTCACATCACAACATTTTCTAGCCTCAAATGAATTAATGCTCTAATATCCTGTACCTTAAATTTCAAATGCATGCTATTAAACGTCATACCTATTTGCTAGGTCATCTTACCACTGGTTTCCATGCTACTTACCACAAGAAATCTGGACAAAGCCAAAACTAATGGGGAGACAAAGGCCCAAAAATAGTACAAATTTTAAATATTGCTCTTTATAAACTTAGAAAGTTGCTAGAAAAAGGTGTTGTGATAGCATGCATTTTTCTGAAGGATATGAAGTCTGAAACACAAATGTCTGTGATTATTTAGTGACCTCAAGCCTCAGTGATTTGCCAGAAAACCACACATTTTATGAGAAGCTGACCAAAACTATGAGGCAAAAATCTGGACATTCTGTGAAAATCTAGACAGTTGAGAGGTGCTGTCTGTATATGTGCAGAATTCATTTATTGCTTCTCACTCATGTATCCAGTACCCATTCCAGACTGCACAACAGCTGCTTATGATTCAGGTTTTTGATGCTGTATATTGATGGTCTCTACATTCCTAACGATTATCTTAGATTAGTCAGCCACATCACACAGCTTCCTGATATTCGTACTCTTCCATTTTCTTAAAATGCTCTTTTCCAGACTGCACAGTTAATTCCATTGCAGAGTCACTGCAAATCAGTCTCACAGTGGGTAACCGTTTGAAATGTCGGGACCCACTACAGTGAATCTCAAAACATGGAGAGAGAATGGCTGAAAAAAAGGAGTTGTATATACCAAGTCCTAGATGACATTTCTCAGAATATTCCCTTTTCTCAATGGTATGATGGTCTCGAAGTTGATATGTATAAGTTTGCAAGATGTGGGGCCTTCCCCCCACTGCAAAAAAAAAGTTTTAAGGAGAAGAGCAATTTTCAAGATTCACTCTTCTCCAGGTTTTCCTTCTTTTTGGGTGAGGGGGATTTTTGGCTTTTGGCATGACGAGTGCCTATGTTTCAATAGGGAGCCCTCACAGAGTCATGAGCAAAGCTGTCATTGTCATCTATGACACTTTTGGCACTAACAAACTCTTCCATGTCTCCATATCTTGTTTCACCTCAGGACCACAATGAAAAGTTCCTGCAAGTACGGCAAGTGCACGGCCCAAAAAATCATGAATGCAATCAAAAAAACACAAAGGCCAGCACATAAAATTGTAAGGTACCTCAATAATATGTATATTTATTTAAACGTAAATTAGCAAAACAGTCCGGTTTCAGCCCAAAAATAACTAAGCCCTCCTCAGTATTAGAATCATGCAACAAAGTCAAGCCTAATATACATTAGTGTAATAACACAGCACAACAAAAGTCCCACTGATTGGTTGGCTATAAGCGTTCATTTAAACCTGGTGGAAATAATCCCCTAGCTTAATTATCCACTTTTTTTCTTTTTTATTCAATATATCATGCCAGCCTAATTTATTAGCTCAGTCCCCAACTCTTCTATCAATGATAGTAAACCTAAAGAGGCTGTAGTGTGAACCAGAGAATGCTTAAATAGTGCATTATTAGGTGTTTTTAGCCTGATGTCACTGAGATGTTCAGATATCCGTAACCTCACCGGATGGGAAGTCCTACAGATATAGAATGCGGAACATGTGCAGGTAGCCAGGTATATAACCCAATGTATATTAGGCTTGACTTTGTTGCATGATTCTAACACTAAATATACATATTATTGATGCACCTTACACTTTTTTGTGCTGGCCTTTGTGTTTTTTGATTGTTTCACCTCAGGACCACATGTATGCAGTAAATAACCACATGACACATTGACATCTTCCTTTGGTTCATCTTCCACTCTCATGTCCAACTAAAATGTACTGTCCAGTTGGCCTTTGGAAGCTTCTATCATCTTGATTATATTCTGGATTTCTCTCTCAACAGCACCATCACTACCATCTTTCTCAATTACCACAATTGCACAAATGGATCAAAAAGAGCACGACAATTTCTACAACACCCTGTTCAAATTTCACCTAGTTAGTATGAATACCATCTTGGGTCTCTCTTGACAAGAAGCCATAGGCCTAAGAAGACTGGCACAGTCAACAAGACATAAATAAAATAAATATATATATATGTAGGATATCTGACTGAAATGTAATAAATAAAGGAAACAGAAGGAGAAAACAGCTAGTCTGTAGAAAACAGCAAGGTGTTCCAGCAGATTCATTTGAAAAGTGGACTTATTGCAGAAAATGATCCAGAGGATTATGATCCAGTGGAATTCAGCATCGTGTTGTGATAAAACATATTCTTGAACAACACAAACCAGTCCAGTACTACAACGCTCACCACAACACTGGGAAAGAAGAAAACATTATTCTAGTTAGTTGTGTCTGTTATTAAACACTTTATTTAAGCTACTCGAGTGACAAACTCTAATGTTTGTTTGTTTGTTTGTCTTTTTGGCTTTTCCCGGTTAGGGGTCACCACAGCAGAACTCCGGTCCGCTAATGATTGGCAGTAGATTTTTATGGTGCCGATTTGCCAGCCCGACACCCAACCTTCAGCGAAGGCACACCCATTCACGCATGTCTTTCTGAGGCCACTCGACCATGGGGAGGACATGCAGACTCCACACAGAAGGCACTCCAGCCATGAATCGAACAGGAGAACCTCTTGCTGTGAGGCAACAACGCTACCGCTGTACCACCGCGGCCAAACTCTATTGATGCTGCATTAACTCTAGTGGCAGCATTAATCTATCTCTTCTAATTAATCTGCATTAATCTCTGTTTTGACATTTGTTTGCAATGGTTGATACCCATGCTGACCATCTCCATAACAGTATGTTAAGGATTGTTTGGCATGGTGAGCAGAATACTGAACATGGCTTGTCACCTTGAAACATTGTCTCATAATACTACAAATTATTTCTTCACACTACCTGACTTTAAAGATCTGTCTTTTTGTTAGGACATAATAAGTGACAAAGTGGTAGCCTGCTGACACAAGTAATCAGTGCTTAGTTATTTTCAGCAATGCTGATCAAAATGTGCTGTTGAAGTACACTTTGAATCTGGCCTTGTTACTGCTTCTTGGACTGCTTCTAGGACTATTTTTGATAACTCCAAGAACTTCTGCTAAGTCAAATAATGGTAACTCACTGATGGAGAAAATTGATAAACACAGCTGCGATGATTCATATTGTTTTGTGGTGCTAATGGTCTCTTTTGCAAAAAGGATTCAGTATGGCTTACTGTTGGCAACGAACGATTGCTGTACTAACAACGGAACATTTCAGTGGCCATTTCTAAGACAGATATCTAGTTATCTGCCTACCAGCTAGCATGTATTTTGAGTGCATATTAATGCTGCTAGAGAAGCAGTTGGAGATTTCTTTTGTATTTTTCCCCAAAAAATAAATAAATGACAAGCTAATGTACCCAAATGAACTTGCCAAAGATTAAAAGCACAGAAAAGCCATGACCACCTGCTTGGACGTCATTCTGTGAGTGACCAGGTTAATGTTAGAAACAGATTCGGAGCTGCCTGAAGACTACATGAGCTTACTGTCTGATGCTGTCAATGAAACGTAGTGTAATCTGATATAAAAGACATATTCAGTCGTGTTACTTTACTTCCCATTATTATGACATAACCTAGAACATTATCAACACAGGTTAGCCCGTGGTGAATAGAATTAAATATACTGATATTTTTTGTTCTATGTCAGAAGCTTAAGAACACTCTCACTAAAAAGTGTGCTGTTTGCAAAACTAATATCACTGAGGCAAATAACTGTAGATTACTGTAATGGTATCCATATGCATTTTAAATGTACACACAGTTGTTTTGTGTATGTATGTATGTATGCATGTATATATATATATATATATATATATATATATATATATATATATATATATATATATATATATTTATTATATATATATATATAAAACTTTACTATCAAATGGGTGATTGGACTTTGTGGGATTCATGGCAGTCCGAAACGCCCCATTCGATAGTATCAAATGAACAAACATGGAAATGTAGAAATGCACAACAGCGAATGCACTACAGCATTCGCTGTTGTGACTCTCTACATTTTAATGCAGATCGCACTATAGTGGGGATCGGGAAATGTACTCTTTCCCTCACTGTAGTGTGATCTCAGAGTTTGTATATATAAGTAGCAGAGGGTGAGGAGGGTGCAGGGTGGTTTGTCCCCCTGCAAAAACAATCTTTACTGTGGGTTGCTCAGCATGTAGAGTTCTGGAATTGTGTGAATGTTCGAATTGTCAAATCTGAATATTTAGCACTTCCACATTCATTTTTTCACATTCATTTTCCACATTAACACTCATATCGCAGGATAGCAGAAACAATAGTAAACCCATATATATATATATATATATATATATATATATATATATATATATATATATATATATATATATTCTGGTTAGACATTAAATTTAAGAATGGGAACAATGTTTATAAACTAGAATATACTGAGTACAATACAAGATTGATATGTTAAAATAAAATCAGTTGGATGTTAACATTAGGTAAGTGATTACATTTCACTTCTCCAAAACCTTCTGGCTTGCCTTGTCACTGATACATCTCCTTGAATATAGCTTTGGCCCCAACTTATTACAGCATGTTTTCTGTTCTGCACTGCTTCTCTGCCAGCTCATGAAAGTCTTTCTCCCTCACGGTGTTCTGTACTGGGTGCTGTTCTCTTCTTTGCGGAGTATAACATCGTCTTTGAACATCAGCAAGTGAAGGAAAAAGCACCCCCGTACATAATCCACAAACAGTGGAAGCAGTGTGGAGTCACAGTACTCAGAAATTAGTCTAGATGTGAGGGTCTTTGTACTGGGATCAGAATTAATTACTGGTCATGCATTTAGGATCAAGAGTTAACATGTTTGCTCATGATTTGCAGTAAACAATGTTTTCTCACAGTGTAGTAACTTATTTCATACATGAACACAAATGCGGTAGCAAAACACCAGCTTAGTGTTTTGCAAGTTGATATTTGATTTTTTTCCATACTGAATGTAATGAGCAACCCTGAAGACTAAGAAAGTTCTATCTTTCTTTTTTACTTATCAGTGCTCAGTGAGAGAGTATGAAAAAATGTGTTGAAATGATGTTAAAGTGGTATTATTTTCCGCTCATATTGCAGCTGCCTCACTTCCTGTAGACCCTGAAGATGAACTTAAGATGGGGACATTGTGCTTGACTTGCACATAGGACTTGTAATTCTAATAACTTAGAAAACTGTGTTTTATTTTTGTTTTGTTTTTTACACATGCATAAATTTAATTTGACTAATGTATGTTATAACAATAGTAGGACTTTGGTCACTGAATAGTTTTAATGTCATTAATCTATTTAATATATTTCCTAATCTCCCATACAGTTTCTCTTTGAATTTTAAATTCATTAAGAGCTTTTTCATATGTAGTGTGGAAATTTATTCCAAAGATTGACTCCTGCATAATTACATATGTGACTCTTTTCTTTTTGTTATTAATATATTCAGTCCTTTTCTTAGCTTCCTGAACTCTATAATTTTGGCTTAGAAATTTAAGGAGAGCTAAATCTGAAGCACTATTAAGTAGATATAAGTTTTGTCTAACTAATCTATAATCCCTATAATCTATATCAGAATGAGATGAAAGATTATTTTACCCGGTTTTCAAATGTAATTTCCTAAACTCTTTATTCTTACATCGCACTACCTTTGTATTCTTCCTTAGTGGGTCAAGCTTTTTGTCATATAAGAAAAAGGTGCATTATATTCCATGACTGGACTTGTATAGCAGATTAAGGACTGGCACTGAACTATATGCAATGCCTTGCTGATTGAAAGGCATTAGCTCAATAGATAATCTTATAACACTGCATAAATTTTCATTGAAAATGAAATCCTTTACAATGAATGTACTTAAATTTAACTAAAGGTGATGCAGGCATCAGAACGGCAATGCCTTTAATACTATTATGAATGTATCCACATTTCTAGATATTTAACTTGCACACTATGAGTAATGATTTCTCTCTTTTTAATTCTATGCCTACAGCAATACTCAGTTGTTAGACAGGTTTAACAGTGCTATATCTTCTGCAGCAGTAGTGAATTTGCTGTACCTAGTACCACAATTAAACTACTTAAGTGTGAAATGAATTAATGTAAACAAGTCAAGCAATACTTGTTTTTCTTGTTCAAGTTAAGCACTTTATTTCACTTTTATTTTCCCAAAGATACATTCTAGGTGATCACTGTCTATCTTGGTAGCACAGACATATTTCTTTCCTCATCAGTGCTGGTGCAGATAAGTGTGAGTGGGTTCACGTTTGTTTTTACATCTTTTTATGTGTGCTTCCATCTTGGTTAATACCAAGAGGCTGCAGGGTATATTTCTCCGTCTTATCCCTGAACTTGTGTGAACCACCCGGTTAATTTTGTTTTTGCCTTCTTGTAATGTGACTCACTCAGTATGTGATGCAACCACACATCCCATTATTCATTCAGCTGCTTAGTTACCCACACATGACCTCCCATTTTACACAAATGATAGAGGTAGTGACCTGTAGCAGTGCTCAACGGACATGATAAATCACATCATAAAGTCATTAATATGTCTACTCTGCTATTTTGTTACTGATCTATGGTTGTACTAGACGTTGTATGACATCTGCATTTGGAATGGTATTAAATACCTTTATAGTATGAGTCAATGATCTCAAGTCTATATCATAGAACATGTTTTAAAAATACATTTAGAAGTAGAACATTTATAGATTCATAGGTTCCTACTAAGGTTATGGCAAAAAGAGAACAGCAAGATGTTCAACCACATTACCTAATATATGTGGGAGACTAACAACGTCCCCCTTTAAGTAGACTTTCTCTACATATCCCTGTTGGAAATTTGTGATAATCCATTCAGCCATCCAGACTGATTTTAAAGGTTGTTAGGAAAGTACTATGCTAGACAGCCTATTTCTAAAATGAAAGATAAATTGGGTAAGATATCCGTAACACCATGCCTCATTGATAATGCAGTAGTCTAGCTTTTTCTCTCTAGAATGGGTGTTTGCCTTACCCGTAGTACTGCTTAGGTCAAGGAGTTCAAAGACAGCTGGATCATTCATTGTGCAGAAAACTAAGCTGCAATTAGCCTTCAGGAATCTGCATTTTTTTAATTAAGTCATTGTTCTTCTTAGTCCGGTGATATTAAATCTACTGTTTCTTAGTCCAGTGATACTAAATCTACTGTTTCTTCGTCCAGTGATACTAAATCTACTGTTTCTTTTCTTATTGAACATGTTATTTTTTACCCAGAATGTTATACTGAATGCATGCTAGACTCAGAGTTTACAGGGTAAAATATAGGTCCACTTTTGTGGACATAGACTATTACATCTTGTTTGCAGACAATCAGAATGCCTCAGTTTGAACAGATTTATTGAGCAAAAACAGCAGTAGTTCTGCTAAGTGTTGTTTAACATTGGCTAAGTGCAGAATGTTATAGGATTCCCTTGATGTGGTGCCATCTTTAGTTTAAGATTATTTGGGGGAGGGTCTTTCTTGTAAGTTTGACAGAGTGCTCTTTTCCTGATATATTGTTTTGCAGTTCTACCAGACACTGGTTCGGTTTATTTGTCCTCACATAATCAGTCATAATGTAATATACCATATTTGTTGTACTGTACCCCAGTTAATCTACTGATGTAAGTTGTAGCATTTTTCTTTTTCTTTTTGTATCTACAGTCACGGAGGTTTCTATCTTTTGCATACAATTCTGCAGCTGGATTTGTTGCTGCGGGAAATTCTCAAATTAAAATGAGCACATACTGATAAACAGCTAGTCATTGCTCATACTTATGAGCATTAAAAAATAAAATGGTACAACTCTACCATTTTCTCTCTACCACTAAATGGAAAAAAATCCACAAGCTTGATTGCATAAAACAAAATTCTACGTTTGCACACACAACAGTGTCCATTTGAAAAAAATATGCATTAAATAAAAAATAAATAAATACATAAATTACTCACCTTAACAGTGTGCAAGCATCCTAATATAAAAAATCTTTATGGATGTGCATTTGTGTCTATGTAAAGATAAAAAGTAAGTAGAGTCAATTATACTACAAGTGATGTATTGTACTGGTGTCATTGTGTACACAAGTGTATACATACAGAGCTTATTGCCAAGATGTCCCCAAGACACTTTTAGAGAAACAATAGAAAAAAGTTTTGTAATAAGACATTATTTAAAATATTAAGAAATTCCTCAAGTGATGTCACTGTGTAATCAAAATTAATGTTGTAATATGACACTAATCTAGTAAGAAATTTCTCAGGTGATGTAATTGTGTCATCAAAATACGTTTTGTATTATAATATTTAAAATAGTAAGACATTTCTTTTTAAAATACAGTCATCATATAACTAAAGCATATAATATTTAGTAACTGGTAATTAATTTAGTAATTAGTAATTTAATAATTTGTGTTTACCTGTGGCTTTGGCTAATTTGCTCATTTAGCTTTGACCTTGTGACCAAACATGTAAACCCTTCATTAACCACACTTATATAGTACATATTACACAATACTGAATTACCCTTCATTAACCTCACCCATATAGAATATATTACATAATACTGAATTACCCTTCATTAACCACACCCATATAGGATATATTACATAATACTGAATTACACTTCACTAACCACACCCATATTGGATATATTACATAATACTAAATTACCCTTCATTAACCACACCCATATAGGATATATTACATAATACTGAATTACCCTTCATTAACCTCACCCATATAGGATATATTACATAATACTGAATTACCCTTCATTAACCACACCCATATAGGATATATTACATAATACTGAATTACGCTTCACTAACCACACCCATATAGGATATATTACATAACAGTGAATTACCCTTCATTAACTACACCCATACAGTTCATATTACATAATACTGATTTACCCTTCATTAACCACACATATGTAGTACATATTACATAATACTCAATTACTCTTCATTAACTACAGCCATATAGTTCATATTACATAATACTGAATTACCCTTCATTAACCACACCCATGTAGTACATATTACATAATACTGAATTACCCTTCATTAACCACACCCATATAGGATATATTACATAATACTGAATTATCCTTCATTAACCACACCCATGTAGTACATATTACATAATACTGAATTACCCTTCATTAACCACACCCATATAGGATATATTACATAATACTGAATTACCCTTCATTAACCACACCCATGTAGTACATATTACATAATACTGAATTACCCTTCATTAACCACACCCATATAGCATATATTACATAATAAGCTCCAGACAAGTGACAACTAGAGTACCACAGGGTTCAGTCCTGGGACCGCTCTTGTTTGGCATCTACTTCTCTGAAGTACAGGCCAACACTAAGGAACTCTGGCTAACAAAGTTTGCAGATGATTGCAAACTGGGAGCCATTACTGAATCCCCAAATGATGTGGATATTCTACAAAACGGCCTTACAGAAACAGATGCTTGGTGCCAGAGCCATGGGCTCAAGCTCAATGCAAAGAAATGTACAGTTATTCCCTTTGGGAAAAAAACATGTACCCGTGAATTACCACATAGGTGGCAGTACACTAAACACCAAAAGTTTGATAAGAGACTTAGGGACATAGGTGGACAGTGGTCTCACCTTCGATAACCACATCCCAACAACAATCAAATCCTTCTATGTGGCACACCTCATCACTAAAGGCTTTTCAGCCAGAAAAAAGGAGGTCATTGTCCCACTGTACTCATCCCTCATTAGACCCATTATAGGATACAACACTCCATTTGGTATGTACCTCTCAAGACATCTGCAACAACTAGAAAGGCTGCATAAGCACCTCACTAAAACAATCACAGGCATAAAGCAGATGCCCTATGTTGACTATCTAAAAAAACTCCAGCTATACTCTGTCACATATCGTCTACTCAGAGGCGATCTCTGCTTAACATACAAGGCCATGTCAAACCCAGAACTGTTGGACATGCTACACTTAAAGAAATCCCAATCCCTCAGAGTCACCATGCTCCAGGGATCTAAACCTTGTCATCACAATGAACAAAACATGCTGGAGGGATAGGTTCTTGACCCAGAGACTCCCCAGACTCTGGAATAGACTGCCCATACATGTCAAGCAGAGTGCCTCTTTGGCCCTCTTCAAAAGGAACCTTGATGATTGGATGGGAGATAGGAAATTCACTCCATGGATCACGTCAGTTGCCCTTCTAGACACGGGTCCAGGGAAGTAAATATTGTGGGAAGAAATAGCCAGGGAATTGTTATGGCTAGGACTGATAGCCTTGTACCAGCCTATGAACCTATGAACATATAATACTGAATTACCCTTCATTAACCACACCCATATAGTACATATTACATAATACTGAATTATCCTTCATTAACCACACCCATATAGCACATAGTACATAATACTGAATTACTCTTCATTAGCCACACCCATATAGGATGTATTACATAATACTGAATTACCCTTCATTAACCACACCCATGTAGTACATATTACATAATACTGAATTACCCTTCATCAACCACACCCATATAGGATATATTACATAATACTGAATTACCGTTCATTAATCACACCCATATAGTACATATTACACAATACTGATTTACCCTTCATTAACCACACCCATATAGCACATATTACATAATACTGAATTATCCTTCATTAACCACACCCATATAGCACATATTAAGCCTTGCTTAACATACAAGGCCATGTCAAACCCAGAGCTGTTGGACATGCTACACTTAAAGAAATCCCAATCCCTCAGAAACACACATTCCAGGGATCTAAACCTTGTCATCACAATGAACAAAGCATGCTGCAGGGATAGGTTCTTGACCCAGAGACTCCCCAGACTCTGGAATAGACTGCCCATACATGTCAAGCAGAATGTCTCTTTGTCCCTCTTCAAAAGGAACCTTGGTGATTGAATGGGAGATAGGAAATTCACCCTGGGTATCACATCAGTCGCCATGCTAGACAGGGGTCCAGGGAAGTAAATACTGTGGGAAGAAATACCCAGGGAATTGTTATGGCTAGGCTTGTATAGGCTATAGGGCCAATAGCCTAGTACCAACCTATGAACCTATGAACCTATTACATAATACTGAATTACCCTTCATTACATATTACATAATACTGAATTTCCCTTCATTAGCCACACCCATATAGCACATATTACATAATACTGAATTACCCTTCATTAGCCACACCGATATAGCACATATTACATAATACTGAATTACCCTTCATTAGCCACACCCATATAGGATATATTACATAATACTGAATTACCCTTCATTATACAATGACCCCCTCCGTTAACATTCCAAAACATGCATGCTGATTGGTCAGCGTGCCCGTTGTAAATCCAACTTATACTAATGGGAAAGATCCACTCACCCAGACTTTTTCCATTAGTATAAGTCTTGATTTTTTTGTGTTTTTGGTAGCAATGGAGAACGGAAGAGCTCTGTTGCTGTAATCTCGCTATGTTAAACTCGTTTAACATAGCGAGACAACTTTAAAAAAGGGAACAGAGATCTTCCTTTCTCCGTTGCTTTTTTTTAAGATATCTTGCTATGTTAAACTCTTTTAACATAGCGAGACACTTTTAAAAAAGCAACAGAGATCTTCCTTTCTCCGTTGCTTCCACCCACAGCTCTGATGTACTGCATAAGCATACACATGTGCAGTACATCAGATCTGCCACAGAATACCAGACATCTGCAGAAGGGCAGCACGGAGGCATTATAGAATGCCATTATTTAAGAAAAGTAAGTATTTTTTTTCTAAAATAATGTCATTGTATAATAGCAATAACCCACTTCTGGGTGTGGGTAATGCTGGATTGCTGGATTTACCCACGGATGTCTTTGTTTGGCCACTCGGGCTTCACCCTCATGACCAAACCACACCAACCATGGGTAAATCCAGCATTACACACACACACAGGCGTGGGTTAATGCTTAATTAACCACACCCATATAGTACATATTACATAATACTGAATTACACCTTTAAAAGCAGCTTTTAACAGCAGCTCTGCAGTTGTGCAGTTTGATTGGTTAACAACAGTCTTTTTTTTAGTTTGGATAAACCACAATTACTGCCACAGAAAGAAAAATCTGTTTAGTATAACATCAAATCCATGAATTTACCATTATTAGCATGCAACATTATGGCTGAAATAATACAACTATAGAAAATAAGCCTTCTGCACTATTGTACCAGATGTATATCAAGTACCTCCTTAAAATACTGAGACTCATTATGAAAAATGTGCTAAAAGCTTAAAACAGAATCTTATGACACCAGAATGAACTCAACAAGCGGTAGGAATCACACTTACTGAATAACCTACAAAGGTGAGTGTACGCACATACCGTGATGTAACTCATTACAAGTATATGGAAGACATTTCTACTGAATCCTTCAGTGCACAGAGATACAGAGGCAGATTCAGAAAAAAGTGCTCACATACAGTGAATTAATTTTAAAAAGTACGGCACCTCTTTTTTAATAGCTCATTAGAAACAATAGAGCCAACAGTCATACCAGTTTACCTTCTGCTGCCATTTACCCACTGTGGATTTGGTTTATTGGTAAACTGAGAATATAAAAAGTATGACCACATTGCCATCATGCCCCCTTCACTATCAAGCTCATGCAGCACCATTTAACAATCACTGCGTAGTGTTACTACAGTCAGACCATTAAAAAGACTTGAAATGTCAAGGTAAATGCTGGCTGGCATTTAGTATCAATGTTACATTATGACTAGCCCCTGTACCACAGCAAGGTAGCCATTCAGAATGGTATACACACACACTGACTGGGACTGTGCAGTTGTGTAGCAGTTAACATTGTCACCCCGCAACAAGAGGGTCTCCAGTTTGATTCTCAGCTGGGGTGCCTTCTGTGCGGAGTTTGCATGTCCTCCCTGCGTTCGCGTGGGTTTCCTCCCACATTTCAAAGACATGCTTCTGCAGCGTTTCTCCCTGGGCCTCTGCTAAAAATAGGCTCTGTCCTAGTCGGAATTTCCCAGTCAACAAATGTTAAATAAATAAAATAAATAAAATTTAGTACCAGTAAATTATGACACGCCCCTGTACCACAGCAAGGTAGCCACACACAGAGGTTCACACACTGACAGGCATTTAGTACTAATGTTACATTACAACAAGCCCCTGTACCACAGCAAGGTATCCACTCACAGATACACACACACACACACACACACACACACACACACACACACACACACACACACACATACACATGCAAACACACACACACACACACACACACACACACACACACACACACACACACACACTGACTGGCATTTAGTGATAATGTTGTTACATTATGACAAGCCTCTGTACTGCATCAAGGTAGCCAGTCCCACAGAGGTACACAAAGACTCCCACACAGACTCCCTCACATAGGACAGAGACAACAAGGCAGACAGCTACACAGACTCACAGACAGGACATAGACACCCATACATGATGAAGACAGCACTACAGTAAGACTGAACATTAAGAATGTAACATACTGTGCTTATGAACTAATAATGATGCTAGAATAAGATTTTGCAGTAGCATGCATTGTGTGACCCCACATTTTTGAAGAACAGACCAAAACTAACAAACATCTGGACATTGTGCAACATTCTCACAGCCCCTACCAACCTCCTAACCTCTCGGCATAATTCCAAAGCTGAAAGTAACTGCAGAACAAAGGTGTAACATCAAGGATAGTTACAACCATTGCTATGATAAACTTAGAAAGATATTAAACAACAAAAAACAGGAACAGCACACACAGCAAACGGAGTACGGAAACCACACAAGATAAAAGAGTAGGTAACAAAAAAGTCATAAAGTTCAGGTGTGGTCCCCAAATGGCATATAACTCACTTAAAAAACTCCAAACGAAGATCCAGCATCCAAAGTTGATAAGAAACAAGTTTATTCCAGTAAGCGCTTTCACCCTTAGGCTTCTTCAGACTTTACAAAAAGCTAACTACAAAGCAGGTTTAAAAATCTTAAGAGCTCTATTAATTGGTCGAGCCCCAGCCAATCAATGTCAGTTGGCAAAAGCATCATCACATAAATATATCAGCTGAAATGATTGTTAAAAATCACATAAAGGTATATCCATATTAATTGCCCATAGGACAAAAAAGTTATTTAAACAGGGTTAAAATCAGTATTAAAACAAGCGCTTCATATAAATGATAATAAAACAAGTTAAACTCACAGTCATAAACACATAGGGTTATAACAACCCTCCCCATACTGGCTAAGAGGCACAGGTAACATTAAAATCACATTTCGCCAGACATCTACCATATATATGGTGACGATCAAGTTCCCCATAATTTAAAAAGTAAATAGACAACGGAGCATCTAACATTTAAAACAAAAACTCATATACTTGTGTATTTGAACACAAAGATGTTCACAATTAGAGTACATCGAGTTAATAGCCTAAAAAGGCTTCACAGTAAGCCAACTAAGGTAAACAACTGCACAACCCCATACGAGTAAACATACCCGTAACACAAAACACTTACCAAGTAAGGAAGATAAGTGTGTAGAATTGGTGTCTATAATCCATAAAATGTACAAACCATTCCTCAAACTTATTCTTGGCATGGTATAATGCAATACGCTTTCTGTTTCAAAACAAACACCTACGCTACGTATCTACGTCAGAGCATCTGACCTTTAGAACAAAAGTTCATATACTTGTGTATCTAAACACAAGGATGTTTACAGTTGGAATGCATCGAGTTGACAGCTTAAAAAAGGCTTCACAGTGAGCCAACTAAGGTAAGCTAAGTTGATCTGATGGGTGAACTATTGTGTTCAGTGTTGCTGCTTAGTGACTGCTCTGATTTTACATGTTATAGCTGTTGTGATCAGTGTGTAGTGATGTACACAAGTATTCTGAGTTGTGCAAACAGCTGTGACTCTAGCTGTATACAGTTAGAAGCCCTGTCCTAAGGGTTTTAGACCTGTGATATTATAGGTTCATAGGTTCATAGGTAGGTACTAGGCTATCTGCCCGAAGGCATTTATAAGCCTAGCCAGAATGTGTTGGCTTTCACCACCCCCTTAGATTAGTTCCCTGTGTCTCTGTCCAGCAGAGCCACTGAAGTGATCCTCAGGGTAAACTTTCTGTTTCCCATCCACTCGTCAAGGTTTCTTTTGAAGAGTGTTAGTGAGGAGCTCTGCCTTGTTAGTGAGGAGCTCTGCCTTGTTAGTGAGGAGCTCTGCCTGTTAGCAGTTCAGTGTAAGTGTTCATTCTGGTATATAAAATAAAGCTACGGTGTTCAGCACTTGACAACTGTTCTCCATTGTGTGCAGGTGATCTGTATGCTATTAGGAGTTCTAACTCTATAAATTAGTTATGTGAAGTTGTCAAAACCTTAATATATCTTAATTCTATACTTTCATTATGTACACTGCTAGATTAGTTACCATCTAACATAACTCCTGAGTATCACCCTAAATGCTTAAAGTATCAAGGTCTGTTGCAGTAGTCACAAACCCCAGAGCTTAATTTCTTCAATATTTAGCTCTCTAGGTGATCTTAAGCAGTTAAATTGAAAGGTATTTACTCAAGATTTAGTCCAACTAATATAGGAGTTCCACAGGATTCCATCCTTGAATTGTTATTATACACCATATTTATAAACAAAATGTGCAGAATAGTGGAAAATGGGGCCATTAAACAATATAATTTCTCTTCCTTGGTATGCTTAGCCATCCCACTAGCCAAACTCCAAATGCAAACTAAATTTGGTTTCCAAAAGTTAGGAGTGACTCATGAAATGTCAATTAGTTTTAATCCAAATAAAGTCAAAGTAATGCTCTTTTACTTCCAAAACAAACTGCAGAATTAGACCAACTATAACCATCACATCTGCAAACAACATATTGATCAAATAGATGGCACACATTAAGTCACTGGGTGTAATTGAAGGCAGCCATCTAAAGTTAAATCAGCACATCAATTATATAGTGACCAAAACTAACTAAAAACTTGGCATACAATGCGGAATCAAACTATATCTCAAACCCAATGCTTGGCTACATTCACAATCACTACTGATTATATATATATTACATTATAACTAATATCCAAATAAAACATTCTTTAAAATTTTGAAATTTATTACAGTAAAATCACTAAATGTGCTACCAGTCTACCCATTATATTACATTGTTGTGCATCCCTCAAGCAAATTCAATGGTTAGAGCTTCAAAATGCCCTGAATTATGACAAAGTTAAAAACTGCTCACAACGTTAAGTACAGACCAGATAAATGTCCAGCACGCAGTAATCTCATCACACAGTGTCATCCAACTAGAGAACTCATATCTCAGTACCTGCATCAATTACTGATCATTATATCACATAACTCTTATGGAGGCTCCCTGTGTTTATGTCACGTTAGAGCTGAGGCAAACCCAAAACTTTTCCAAAAAACAAAAACAGAAGATCAGACTACGACATGAACACATGGCTGTACTATAAATGGATTCACTACTTTATGAAAAAACCCAAAGTATCTACTATAATACTAAACCTCATAACCTCCCTATCTTATCTTTCTCCTGTCTCCTGTCCTCTCCTTCCATACTCTTCTAACTCTTCAGTCGCTCTCCCACCATCCTCTTCTTACTAGTAATTCAGCTTCAGGTAACTTTACAAAGTATGAATCGTATATAACTTGTACTTCTTTATTATCTTACGCTGCATATTGTTGAACTATTGTCATACTCCCTATATTTATTGGTACTTGTTTATTTTGTATGTAGCAATGTGTGTATAACCTGTCTTTTGTATTATTTACACTTCTAATTGTTTCTTTATTTGGAGATTTTTTTTCTTAAGGTCATAGAGTCATAGATTAGTATTAGGCTAACTGCCCCTGTTGGGCTATTTTAGGCCTAGCCAATTGTTTCGTGTGAAAATTAAACCCAGCATCTTTTGTTTGTAAGGTAAACACCTTAACCATTATGCCAACCTCCCACACCTATCTGGGGATAACAGATAATACTAGCTAACAAACAGAATAAATACATAAAATCTCCCAAATAGAAGTTCTTTTAACAACTCCTGCTACTTCTCTCTTTTTGCCTCCTCCACCTTTTTAATATACTTTATTGAATAAAACTCCTTAAATGCCATCAGCTTTTTCTCCAACTTTTCCTACTCTACTTGCCTTTTCCTCACCTACCTAATCTTTCCACCTCTGCAATTAGTCCTTCCTTACAACTTCTGAGGGTATGTGACTTACAGTCCTTCCCCAATATCATCTTATTCTAATGTATTTTCTATTTCCTAATTAGTATTCAATGACATTCCAACAGTCTCCACAATATATCAACACACATTTCACTTTACACAAACCATGCCTCTGTACTATTTTAAATTACGCCAAACATGATAGTCTGTTATTATGTACTGGATGATTGTTATAGTCTTTTATGTATTTCAGCATAGTACTAATTTAACTGACTTTCTAATGTTTATTTGGTGTCAAATTTAATGTGAACTTTATGTGCTATCTATTGGACCATTTCTCCCCTGACCTCTGCTAAAATTGGGTTTTTGTGCCCAGTCAGACTCCCCTAGTTAACAAATATAAAATAAATAAACAAATAAACAAATTTTAACCTATATATTGACTGTGCAAAAATAATGTCTTATCAATTAAAAAAAATGAATGATCACTCAGCCACAGGACATAGAATATCTCTGTGTACAAACCTTGTGTAAAACTGACAATAAGCAAATAAGTTAGACAGCTATGAAAGCAAGATGAAATATTCATTCTGTGACTACTGGCACAATATCTGCTGTCTCATGCAAAATTAAAAACACAAGTTTATTGAGACCAGGCAGCATATATGGTCGTTTCCCAAACAAATGTAAGAAAAAGATAACTAATATCCTATTAATCATGCTAAATAAAATGTTATCACATGGATACACCCCTGACCTATGGTAATAAACTATGCAAAAGGGTGGGGAGGTTACATCAGGCATAAACAATTTTAGAAAGTTTGCCTGAAAATAATTTTATTTAAAATCATGGAGAGAGAGAGAATTATAACAGAGCTTGTCCAAACTGAAACTGGCCACTAAATTGTGTAATTTATATAGTAATATGAGTAATTTTAAGAGGAGATTTTGCCTTTTTAATATTATAGCATTCTTTGAAGAGCTGACAGAAATATTTGATAAAGAGATGACAGTACATACTGCTTATAATTAACTTACTAAGGTATCAAATGAAATAGCTGAAACATTAAATTCATTAAGTGCCAATTCCTACGTAATACAACCGGTAAAATACTAATTATTCAATGGGACACAAGAAATCAAGACAGGCTTGGTAAATGTGTATCTTGAAAGGGTTAACAGTTGTGCTCCATAAGGCTTTCTACTTCGGCCACTTCTTTTTGGAATATTCTTCTCAGATATAAAAGTAGAAAATGGGCTGAGAATAACCAAAATGTTCTGGAGAATATGTACTTACTTTAATAATAGTTGGGAAGTTAGCACAGAGGATTAAGGCTCTTAGAGATGCTTCTTGTATTCAAGGGTAAATAATTTGCCTGCTGTGTGACCCTGCACAAGTTACTTAACTAGACAGTGTTCTTGGGTCACCCCAGAAAAGGGACACTTGTGTCCAGTGAGCTTACCTGGTTAATGCAAAAATTAAAACAAAACAAAGCAACATAAATAAATAAAAGATGCTGAAGTTCTTCAAGATAGTCTACAAAAAAATATACATCTGGTTTAGTAGTAATGCCATCACCAATACTGACAGTAAATGTATGTAGTATCATAATACATGACAGAAAGGACATAAACTATGATTATAAAAAATGATCATAGCATACAAAATACACTGTCGACAAAGATTGTGGGAATATGGTAGACAACAGTTTAACTTTGACTAATGTGTAGCTACCAAAGTCAGAAAAGCATATTCTCTAGCCTATCTGATTTTAGAGAGCATGAACAGTTATTCCAGGAAGATCACTATACCACTTTATACCTCCCTGATATGTCTCATTGTTGAATGCAGTTCTGTACTTTGTAGCTTTTAAATAAGACACTTGGAATAACTTAGAAAGAATCAACAAGTCTTGCTAAAAAAATCAAAGATTTGGAAAATTATCTATTCAGAAAGGTTCAGGAACTGCCACTGAATTCTCTGTCTTACAAATTACTTAGGAGTGACCCTTACTTGGTCTGTAAGGCAATGTCTGATACAGTTCCATTTGAAAGTCTACCTAGAAAACATCATTAGTGAAGCTGTCAGATCTGGTTATTTAAAAATAAAAATAAATATCAATGACAGTCTTTAAATATATGAATGGTACTAATAGCTTAAGCAGTTTCATTTCATAATGTGTGGATATTTTTAATTTACAGAAGCTTAATTGTGGAAAAGGCTTGCTTCCTTGACTGCTGCAGCCAATCAGATCCCTTGCTTCACTGAGCGGACCTGATTGAGTGCAGCTTACAAGTGAAGCAAGGGACCTGATTGGCTGCAGCAGTCAAGGAAGCAAGTTCTTTCAAAAAAAAAAAACGGAATTGCGCAACAACGCTGTACAGCTGAATGAGGCACCTAGCAAGGAGCGGAAGAAACCCACAGCTACTTCATGTGGGGGCCCTCATACGTGGGAAGATAATCGGTGCTTCCCGCAGCCACGGGTTCAGCGGGTGCCTAGCACCGGCTATGGATACAACAGTTAAAAGTATAATATAAAGACTATCAGATTTACATAGCAGTTATAAAATACGTAATGCATGAATGCTACATTGAGCAAGATAGCCATTATGTAAAATATTAGCTTTACTTCTTAAATTTTGAAGAATTGTTCATTTAAGTCACCATTAATTTTTGACTGTACCTTTATCATTATCCAGGTATATAGCAGAGAAATGTATCTATGTATTTATTTATTTATTCAGCATTTGTTAACTAGGGTAGAACAATGATCCTAGTCAACAATTTTCAAGACAGAAGGGTGCAGAAAATAGAAGCTATACATAATATGAATAAATGATCAATAACATATATTTTACATATTTTACAAGCAGCAATATTTAAATAAAACAGCGATAGGTGTTCAAATTGTAAATAAGGTAAGTGAAAGTAGTAAATTAAAGAAAGCAAAGTCTAATGCTAAAATACTGTACTGTATTAATAATTAAACAAGTAAAATATTTGATATTTGAGGGAACACAGGAGGTAGAAAGTTAAGTAGACAGGCAAGGTATTCAGATTTCTATTCAGAGAATAATGCAGATGGAAAAATACAAGGCATTAAATGTTGCATTGGTCTGACATATGTTTCAGCCTGGGTCACGTTGCTTTAATGAAAGAGCTTTCTTTATCTTTAACTGCCTGAAATCCACACAGCAGCTGAAGAATCATTTAGAAAGCTTAGGCATCTCACTGAGATTTAAGCAAAATGTAAGCCATTCCAACACAATATTATTGATTCTTTTACTTCTTATATTAAGATACGTATAATTTCTTAGCCTCTGTCACATGGAATTAATAAAAAAAAAATCGTTTAGCTATTTAATCATATTTGCTAAGTGTTCATGTTACCACAGTGTGTGATAACACCAGAAATGCATGTATTATTGTAGCATAACAACACTGTAAATTGTCTATTACTCACGCAGTCCCTACCAGAAGTATTCCTTAGCTGGCCATAGGTCTGATAGCTACTCTTTGTTAAAATCTGCTTTATACGTCATTGAACTCTATGTACAGTGTGTCCTTGCCATTTCACAAAGGAACACAATGTGTCTTGAAAACTAGATGCCATCTGCATAATGACTCTGAGTAAGCAGTTTTAAGCACAGTAGTTAGTCTGTTACTGCAATGCTAGATTATCAGACCTAATTTTTTTTTAATTTATTATGACACTAAAATAATTGTTCGTTATAGTGCGAAATCTGTAATGATTGATTATTGTTATCAGCCAGTGAAGGGCGTTTATCCTAAGATGTTCTATCATGTTTTATCATTATACAAATATTATGCATTACTCCACTGAAACTGGATACTTCCTAGCAGGGCATATGTCATTAACAAGATACAGAAATAATTAGTAAATTATTGAAAGTATCATTAGCTTATCTGGGTTTTTAACAAGCTCTTCTATGTTATTCTTGTGACATCAAAGTTCATGGAACAATGTATACTGGATCTACAGTTAGATGACTTTATAGGGTGGGTCTTAGTCTTCATCAGCATCGCTGCACTAACAGCATGCAGCCATTTTTGTTTTGCGATGGAGGAGCGACTTTCATTGACTGAGTTATTTAACACAACTGCTATGTCTGACCAAGACGCATTGAATGTAGTTGAAAATGATTGTTCTGATGTTGCTATGGAATGTAATATTTTGGAAAGTGATGGTTTTTATATTTACAATTACAGTGATGTCATTGTTAGTTTAGGACATTTCAACTTGTTTAAAATAGGGATATTTTTTGTACCTAACTATGACTGACATTGCAAATGTTCTGATTAACTTAAAACTGTATACTAGAAAACTGAATCTCAGTTTATATTTCAAAAACAGTAATGAAGGCTTGGACAAGAACTTGGTGGCCAAATGTAAGAGCACATTCATGCCCCCCAGTCACCCACTTATATCGTCCTTTGAGAAATTATGTAAACAATTTAGAAAAATTGTCAAAGAGATCAAATATAACACTAACAATCTCACAAGAGATGAAGCCATTATTTTTAATGAATTGGCAGGAAATAAGATGTATCGTGTAATGAAACCAGACAAGGGGGGGGGGGTAGTCATTATGTCTCACACAGACTACAATTCCAAAATGTTTGAAATATTGAATGACACCACAACTTATAGCAGGACTTCAAGAAATGCTGTTAATAGAACTTATGCCAGGACTGATGTTTTTTTATTTGATCTATTTCAAAATTAAGTAGAAATTGTGGAAATAAAATATTTAACAGCTGGGAAACCAAGAACACCAGTAATCTTTGGAATACCAAAGATTCATAAAAATGTGTACAACCCCCCCCCCCTTTTTAGGCCGAAAGTAGCAGCCCGAGGTTCTAAAACTGAACAAAATACAGCATATATAGATAAATGGGCAAGTTTAGTGTTAAGTGAGGCACAGCATATACTCAAAGACTCATGCACTGTTTGGAGTTATTAAGACAAATAAATACAGAGAACTTGGATTTTTGTTTCCTAACTGTGTACTATTTCAACTTGTTCTCAGTAATCCCCCAGGTTAGATTTCTTCTGGGAAAGTTTGATGGGTAGCAAATCAATAGATCAATCCAAGGTCAATTTATCAGTTGGACTCATGGAAGTGGTCTCGACTAACAACTTTATAATTTTTGAAGGTGAATTCTGTCATCAGGAAGCAGGAGTGGGTATGGGGGCCAAATGTCTCCTAGCTTTGCGAATCTGATTCTCCTAGAATGGGAGAGAAAATAAATTTTTTCATCTGCCTTTATGGCCAATGTATTGTTGTATGTGAGGTTTCTGGATGACATACTAATTTTATGGCGAGGAGAGGAACATGTGATGAACGACTTCGGAAAATACATCAACGGCACAACAACTTTCCTTGAGTTCACATATAAATGGCACTGTAATAAGATAGAATTTTTAGATATTGAGTTGACTAAGGACATTGCTGGGGGCACCTTGGCCAGTAACATCCACGAAAGGAAACATATTCCAATATGTTACTGCACTACAACAGTTGCCACCCCTTCCATCAAAGGAAGGGTATAATAAAAGGCCAAATGGTCAGGTTATCTAGGCTCATTAGCAGCAATGAAACATTTAAAAAAGAGATCTATACATTAATTGGAATGTTCCTAAACAGAGGCTACCCCTTAAGACTTCTGTTGAAAGTGAAGAGAGAAGTTATGCTTAAAAAGAAATACTACATTTAAGCCTGTTTTGAAAGCAGGTCTAAATATTAATAGAACCAACACAGCCAAGCTAGACACCAATGTTCTGGTATTACAATACAGTACAGAAACATCAAACTTGGTATCAAGTGTTAATAATATATGGGAAACTCATTTTGACAAAGAAATGAAGGAAAAGTTGGGGCATAAACCTAAGGTTGTGTACAGCAGAGGGTGTAATATAAAGAATATTCTTGAAAGTGTCAACAGAAAACAAGGCAAGTACAGGTCATTGATGTACAAATGTGGTGCTTGCAAGACCTGTAAAAATATAAATGATGGTACTAATGTCTTTATAGGAAGTTTTGAACATACTATAGGATGCCTGGGCAGGTGCAACTGCAACACCACTATGGTGGTTTATTTAGCTACATGCTTATCATGCCCTGGTTTCTACATAGGCAAGACCAAAAAGAAGAACGCTATGGGATCGCATTACTGAGCACCTTAGAGACATTAAAAATAAAAAAAAATGAACAATACTTTATATGTTCACACTCTAGAATGTCCCAACTACAAGAGATTTTTATTCTTTGTCATTGATAGAGTACAGAGTGACTCTAGGGGTGGGGATGATGAATTAGAATTAGAAGCCAGAGAAACTAAATGGCAACAGAGTAAATGCTTGTTGCAAGCCAGGTTTAAATGATTATTGTTCAATAGCTCCCTTTTTAAAGCAAAGGGCAGCAGAGGTTTAATTTTAAGTGTACTGTGAAAACACTTATCTGACTGCAATAAACAGATCAACTATGTTTTGAATTTTTAAGTTTATTTTTTAAGTATGTTTTATATTATTATATTCATTATTAGTACTATTACTAATATTTTTATCCTGAATGTACTTATTATTGTGGTTTACAGCATGTTGTGTACATTACATATTCAGGGGAAGTAGTTTAGTCAGGGTAATTTCATTGATGCAAGCAAAATCATGACTAGTTGCTTAAGTAATTAGAGTATATAAAGGAAGTTGCATCGAGTGACTCTGATGAAGCCAATTCATGTTTCTTGGCGAAAGCACTTAGTTGGTTTTACTTTGACAGTGTTTAATGTTAAATAAACTAGTGTTTCATGCAAATACTGCCTTGGTGGCTTGCTTTTTTATTTTTATTATCATTTAAAAAGTTAATGGAATGACAAGTTTTGCATCAATGTGTATCTTCTAAACATTTATAAGTATGAAACTTTAATTTTTGGCATTATTGACAAACTGTAGTCCTCAGTGATTCACCAGAAAATCAAAAATTATTAGGGAAAGGATGAAAACATGAGGCAATATCAGGGGCATTCTGTAAAATCTAGATCAGTTGGCAGATATGTACCAGATGTACTCAGAACTGACATTGGACCTTCATCTTAGTTTTCAGACAGAGAAAGATAACAGACTTGTAAAAAGCCTTGTGCATGCATTCAGCACATTTCTTAGACTATTTAATAAACAGAAAATATCCTGGAAATATCTTCACTGTTTTAAAAGATGATAGAACAATACCCCAGTGTATGTACTACAGGACATTCACCCCTCAGTCACTGAAATCTGTTTTCAAAACTAATATTTCATCTTTTAAACAGACTAAAGCATATGACAATGAAACCTTCAGAAGTGATTATATGAAAAACATGCCAAAATGGAATAAAAATGCTTATGATAGTAGAAAATATTCCACTCAGCTTGATTTACAAATAGGAGAATGCATACTTTTAAAACAATTTAAGTAATATCTCTTACTGTTATATTGAAGCTTGTACTATTATAATGTTAAATGTTCTATCACTATAGCGGACAGGAATGGACATAGAAAAACTAGACATTGCTGCTTTAGTAAACACATTTTTTTTAAGATACTTGAACCATTACATTTGGAAATATCATAAAGGTGTAAAAATGCAACTAAATCATAACCATTTACAAAATTGTGTATTTTGCAGGCTTAAAAGAAAAACTACACCTTTAAAATATTGCATGTGTTACTGACAATTTACATACTGTACTATCCAAGAATACCTACTGTTTTGCAAGGCAACAAAACAAGAAATGCTTGTTTTGTCTGTAGAATAACAACTTTTTAAAAATATATTTAAATATACAGATTGTTGAGTGTGATCTTACAATGTTTAGAATAATCACATGCATTGTTTAAATTAAAAGGGAATGCACGGAAGATGGTTACATATGATATTTTAAAAGTGTGGGGGATAGTCTTGTGTCTAACAGCATGGTAAATGTCATAGTTGCAGAACTAATAAAAAACACTACCAAAGCAACCCAAAGGTCTAAAGGGAAAAATGAAAATGTAAGATAAACTCAAAAAGACCACCACAGCTAGAGTTTCCAGTTTAAAAAAAAAAAAGACTTCCAGTTAAATAAAAAAGGCAAGCACTTTCACATAAAATGCGCTTCATCACATCCTTAAAACAAGTAGCATTTGCAGAACTGTAAAGACAAATCTGAACCTGCAGTGAAAGCCAGTCCAACAGCTGATGTGAGCTTGGCTTGAGATTTCAAGTTTGGCTCAGTTTTGTTTCTTGGAGGCCAGCTATGGAAATCCTGATAGCTGTTTGGTTTACAGTAAGATGGGTATAAGTCTAAAACTGGTTCTAGCAATCAGAAAATATCAATGATCTAAGAAACTTCATGGATCATAATTTCAGTTTTCTGCTGCTTTAACTGGTGTGCCACCTGTGTGAAGTAGACGGTTGTTGGTCAGTTCCTGTTTCACAGACTTCAGTGTGAAATTCCAAGGCGAAATGCTGCACTTCTTTCAAATATAATCAGTTTGTTTAACTCTGTAGATGACATCACAATTATAAATAAAGTGTTAGAGCAGGTAATTCGTTTCAGTGTTTTGTCAGGTGTCAGCACCCAATGTCCAATTATAGACAGGCCGTCATATACAGAACCCCATCCTAATTCATGTTGTCATACTGTACATTTTCAGTGTTACTGTACCAGTATTAACAGTGTAAAGTTGAAAACAGGACACAATAAATGTGAAGGGAATAAATGCATGTATTCCAGGATACTAGCATAGTCATACAATATTATATCAGTATTAGAATTCATAATGATAACATTTGCAAAAAGGTAGTGACTAAACAGTTTATCCTTAGAATAGGGTTAGTAAAACTAAATGATAGTTGACAGTTACAAAAGGCTAAAAATGTATAAGCTATTTCACTGTATGTGTATACATCAGGGTGCAATATTTCTCTGGTGAAAATAATTTATATGATGCGTATTGGTGTTGAAAATTTAGTAGGCACCCTGATTCATTCAGTCTATTCCTCTAGAAATCCTATAGGATTCAGGTATCACTGCTGACAGTTCTTTATAAAGTTCCACGGAGATTGTCACTTGCATTTTCAGAGGTAGCTGATTTTATGAAGTGCAGCTGACTGCAAGCAGGAAGAATAGTCTCCCTTCCAGGGCTGGGTTTAACCATTAATAAAATGGAACATGACATTTTATTACTCTTTAGTGCAACACTAGCTCATTTTGAGTGCTGATATCGATTTGGTCATCTAGTGTGATAGGATTTTCACCGAATGTTAATGGAAATATTGACCTGGATGCTTCTTTTGATATGAAGCACTGAAACTTTAAAAATGAGGCAACAAAAGCAAGCTTTTCCACTACATTGATTGCCTGAAGCTGAAAATAGAAGTTACATGGACAATTTTATGTGATTTGCTGATGTGTAAAAAATGCAAGAAAATATATTCAATTCTAAGGTATCAGAAGTTGCTAGTGAAGTCCTGTGAGACATAACAGCCAGGCTAGGATAACATACGCTAAAATACTAAAAATGTGCAGTTTTTCATTCATCTATCTGAAAATGAGAAATACATTTTGGTAGTCATAGTACAGACAAAGCAGGAAATATTTTTTTTTCTTATGAAAAATATAAACCATCAACCAAATTTTCGTTGCAAAAAAGTTGATTTCAAAATACATATCTTCAACAAACTGAGGTGGATACAAGCACCAAAGGTAAATTTCTACCATACAAAAATGTAAGATTTCCAGTACAGAAATTCCTGTCTTAGTGTACACTCAAAAATGTAAATATTTTGCTCGGAGCATTTGCCAAAAGCTCCAGTCTTCTCCTATTTCCCAAAGATGTGCTGTAGATAGAATGTCAGTCCCTGAAATTGCCTGTGTTGGGGGGGGGTATATCCTCCAATGAGCTGGCACACTGTCCAGGACTAGCTTCTCTACCAGGATGGGATTTGACTCCCTTGCTTCCCCGAATTGAACTGATTATAAAATCAGAGAATAAAAACAAAAAAATGCCACTCCGGAATCACGAACCAGATTTATTACATCATAAAACACATCAGTTTAAGTGCTTTCGCTCACTTTGGTAAGGAACTTCTTCAGAGTTTTCTGAAAGGCAAGGAGCACTAAACATACTAAAAACCATAAATATAGAAATTTTATGTTAACAAACAGAATGTGTCAAATGTAATATTAGTGGTTAAATGATAAATCAGGATCAAAACATCTCATTATAACAAATGCATTTCAGTATAACAAAACTGACTAAACTTACAAGGAAAATAAATACAGTTTCTAGACCAAGCTAGAATATACAAAAGTAGCTTCTTGCCAAAGAACTGATACTTATGATCATAATAAAATAAAACTGGCTTTAATAAACAAAATAATATACATTTGAGAGAAAACGAACAAACAAAAATAATACAAGCAAAAATGCAACTAGTAAGCAGTTTATGCTTGTTTTTGCTTATGTTTGCTGGGGCTTTTTCCCCTTGAGTCCCCACTGAAAATGGGTTGCTTACTATCAATGCAATGCAAATAGTTAATAACCTTTTCTTTTTTACAATTATTTTGTATTGTGATTGTTATTTAATATTTGTATATTGTCACTTTATCTTTACTTATGTTTGCTGGGGCTTTTCCCCCCAAGTCTCCACTGAAAATGACTTTGTTTGCAAACTCAGTTGGACTAACCCGGTTAACAAATATGAAATAAACAAATAAAAGAAATAAATAAGAACTTCTTCAGACCTAGTAGCACAAGCAAACAAACACTCTCTATATAAAAAGGTAATGAATCACATGACAAATTAATTACAGTGCTTTAAGCCTTTCCTTTTCAGAAAAATTTTAAAATTCTCCCTATCATTTATCCCTGGATAGGCAAATGCATTAAGTCTTACCTGCCAACAATATTCCTTCCAGTCTAATTTACTTCTGCATCCCACCTTGTATCATAATTATAAACTTGATCAATTATACAAGACTTATAAACAATTAATTTATCTGAATGGTTTAAAACTGCATGCTTAGCCAGTGCATTAGTTACTTCTTTTTTATCAACCGTCCTCAAATGCTCATACAGCCTAGATCATAGCCTGGATTCATGTTGATACATCAAAAGCAGTTGTGATGAACGCAAATAAACTAAAAACAGTTTGCTGAAACCACCTTCAGAAAATATTGAAACAATTTTTTTGCAGGAGGCAAGCCCCCTATACACCCACAGAATTATACCAACTCCAGCGTCACACAACAGTGGAGAAAAAGGAAATCTCCACTTTCATTGGAGATGGCTTCAGCGAACTGGTTTCAGTGTCTTTGCATTTGCTGAAATCACCTTCAGTGGATTGACATGCTCCCCATATCCGGAGTTTTGATAATAATATCAAAAGTAACCTCTAGAGATGCAGATGTACAATTAAAGAAGAGTAAGTCTGAATTTTGTTCCAGAAAAAAGAACATTTTATTTTTTGTCTAGGTCATCTCTGGGACCATTCAGCCCATCCCTCCTGGTCACCCAATGATCTCACTCTTTCACAAGGGTGAGAGTCTTCTAGATCATTCATTCCCCGGGGTAAAAGTTGAGACAACAAGTCATCACCCACACGTTGGAGGAATCAGATTTTACTTATATGACCAACCATCCCTTGTGCATACCCATAGCATGCAAGGAGTTGGCATGCAATGGAGCCGTGCAATGTATCTTCAAACCTCCATGGGATGTAATCAATTGTCCCTGCCTCAGTTGTAAACAGCACCCACATACAATCCCCTGCGTTCAGCTGGGGATTCACTGCTAGCATGGGGTTCATGAACCACAACCCTCCACCCATAGGTATGAAAACTAAGCCTCTTCTATCCTCACCTCCCCCACACCCCAACAAGTTTCTGAGTCAACAATCAAACTCAAGACACCTGGGTCACAGTCAGGGCTTTATCTTTCGATGCCGCTATAGCTAATGTAGGACAGTTACTCAAGTATATGGAATACTGAAGTCACGTGACTCAACACTCTGAAATGCTCACTTGATTACTTATTTTTCTGCTGCCAAACTGTTTTCACACTTACAGATCACTAACGCAGAAGTGAGAAGAAGGTTTGGTGCCTCATTCAGTAATATTTACATTTGAACGTTATAACTATGGTTGAGAGCTGACTATACCTCCCTTTTGTGCCTGCAGATTTGTGAATTTATAGTATCTTTTGTGAAAAACTGTTTTAAGCAGTTTTAACTTTATCAAGAAGGAATACTGAATTTAAAGGTTTCAGTGTTCAGGAAAATGTTTATAAAAGATTCCCTGAATGCAAATCCTTCATTTATGACAAATACTATTTCTATTATGTCATTGAACCAGGATGCTTTTTCACCTGTTTTATTTTTCCATTTGAAATGAGATTAAGAGTGAAAACTAATTGTGCATATTATGGCTGTCCATAAAGAACTGAGGCATTTTCCTCAGAGAAATGACCATGACAAACAATATATTTTTTAGCTGGTTCATTCAAGGAATGGAAACATTGTAAATAATTTAAGAAACGCACACTTTCCAAATGGTTACAACACAGCATTGCTTCTTGGCTCAGCAATTAAACAACATTTGCAATAGAATAGTCAGTAACCTATAGAAATTTAGAGACCCATAACTGCAAGTCCTGGAATTTAAAAGAAAATGTTACTCTAAAGGAGAGCTCCAAATGCCGGCAGTCATTGCTCTCCTTTAAAGTTATTTTTGCAAGGATGGAAGTCCCCAGCCCCCACCCCCCAGTGTGGGAGCTGCGCTCAGCACACACAACTACTTATATATACTAACTCCAAGGCTGCTGTACCTTATAGAAAAATGAACAGTCTGAGACACAGGTGTCTCGAACTTAGTATACTTAATTCTTCAGTTTTGCCAATTCAGTCTCACTGTTCCAGGCCTCAGACGTACGTGTCTCACAATTTAAAACTATTTCAACTTAAGACATGTTTTTTTTAAGATTGTGGGTACTGCAGTTGTATTGTTCTCTTAGAAGCACTGTAACTTTGGACCAGTAACAGACAAGTAATTATGAGGACCATATGATGCCCGGCCTTTTTAGACCAGTTAATGGTGCTCACATCCTTAATCAAGCAGGGCTATACATACAACCCAGGAGTAAACGGTAATCCAGCCATGCAACCATCAAGACTAGTCTTAAAGGTAACATGGGTAGCAGTTGTTTGCTTGGCCTGTAGTGGTAACTTATTCCATTAGCTGAGAATGTATTGAGTTAAAAAAAAATAAACAAATCCTCAAGCAAGTCTTGTGTACTTGCTGAAGTAACTTTAGGTCTCTAGTTTAGGTCTTTGTAGAGGCACTGATTTTGTAAATAAACAGGAGGTCAAATGCAAATGCAACAACCGGAATGTCCATAGAGCTACATTAATAACAGGATACAAGGCTTAAACAATATACCCTACAAGGACTGACTCAAAGCCTTGTCACTGTACTTGGTATCTTACTAAGAGGTGACCTTCAACCCATTACTGATGGATTTACTGCACATCAGCAAGTATAATGGCATCAGAAATATTTGGTCTAGGGATCTAAACCTCTTCTGCAACATCAACAGAACAGTTTGGAGGCACAGGTTTATATCACAGAGGATATAGATAGAGGATATAAGGACAGAGGATATCTGGATGGGCAATAGGAAGTTCACCCTGGGGATAACTTTAGTGGCCTTGCTTGAAAGGGGCACTGGGAACTATCTTTGGGTGGCATGATGCCAGGGATTCTTCTTGGGCTAGGGTTATATAGGCTCCAGGGCCGTTAGCCTAGTACACACCTATGAACCTATACTGCTCCTCTGGAACAGACTCCTTAGCCACATAAAACAAAGCTTATCCCTGTACATATTCAAGCACAACTAGGATATGTGGATGGAAAACAGACCATTCACCTCAGGACTGTCCCTTGTACTACTAATGGCCACCGTTGGCTCATAAATGCTGTATCCTATGCATGGGTCACCTCAAATTATTCATAGTATGATCCCAGTTATTTTCACTAAGGGAAATATATAATTATTGACCATGGGATGGCTAAGGACAATCTAACACCAAATGGAATAGGTTAACTCAAGCACCAAAATGGAAATTGGCTATGTTTAAACTCGCCCACAAGCACAGCTAGCCTAGTGCTTACCTATGAACCAATCAATAAGAATGCATCTTTCATGGCTCGAGACATGACATGCAAGTCACCTCAGAGCAGCTGGTCGGTTACTGAGTATAAGGCAATCGTTCTAATCTAATGGGACAGTGGAAGAATTTAAGGCCTTGAATTTTTTTTGGTTAGAAATCTTTGGAGGCTTTTCAGTTGAGCAGTATGCCTGGAGTTGTACATAGCAAACATAGCATTGTATTCAATAATGGATTTGTTAAGGGAAGAGTGAAATGACATGATGACTTCCTGGATCTTAAGGATACTGCCTTATAAATAATTGGACCAGATGAAAGTTTTCCCTGACTATGATGGGCTTATGATAACCACATGAGAGAGAGAGAGAGAGAGAGAGAGAGAGTTGAACAACTAAGAACCCAGATCTGTTATGACCATGACTATCTAAAGAAGTGTACCACTGTAATGCATGAGGTGGGGGCAACATTTTGCTGAACTCTACTAAGCAGATTTTTTTACATTTAGCTTGAAACCATTTTATTACACCATGTAATTGCATATTTCAACCCTTGATGGAAACTGTTTAGTGTTAGTGGATAAGCAGACGTCATTGCCCAGCATGTAGTCATAAGCAAACTTGGTCAACCACACTCCTAGGTTATTAGAACAGATATCTGCAAAATAAACACTAAAGAGAGGAGTCCCCAAATTGAACCCTGAGATACCACAGTAGTTACAGTTTTACATTCTGACAGGGTACCAGCAACTTTCACAATCTGGGATCAGTTGAACAGCCAGTTTGCAACACAGTGGACAATGTATAGGTTTAAATTAGGCTTATATACTTTTTCAGTAATATTTCCATGCAGGATAGAGTCAGAAGCCTTGATCAGGTAGAGATAAATACCATGCACTGAATGACCATTGGCCACAGCCTCTGCAACCTTTAGAAGCTTACTAGGTTCAGGAGACAGGACCTTCCCTTTATGAAACCAAACTGACTGGAATCTAGATCAGTTAAGTTGCCCATGCCCATATTAATAAGCTCTGTTATGACATCTACCATGATTTTGTATACAAAGCTGATGAGGTTGATGGGTATATAATTACACTGGTTTGTAGAGCAGCCATCTTTGTGTAGGAAAGTCACAGTGGCTGTTCTCCACTTATCAGGTACAAACTCTGTAGACAGGCTGAGGTTGAACAGCTTAAGCAAAGGCTTTGGTAGTTCATACTCAGCAATGATAAGAATACCACCTGGTATATTGTCTGATCCCGTGGAAGTATTATTTTAGTCTATGACAGGGATTCTGAGAATTGTTCCTTAGTGAGTTTAAGGGCAATGAAAATTTTCAGAAATAGTTAAGGCAATAATGAGGGTAGGTGTGTGTGTGTGTGTGTGTGTGTGTGTGTGTGTGTGTGTGTGTGTGTGTGTGTGTGTGTGTATGTGTGGATGGGTAATATTAGCAGCAAACTTATTTGCTAAGATATTGCCTATATCTACATATACTACAGAATATGTACCCAAGGAATGTCGTACAGCAACAGTGGTCCCGCTCCACAAAGGTGGTGCCACAACAGACCCTGGAAACTATCGCCCTATAAGCCTGACTAGCCTGGTCTGCAAAGCTATGGAGAGTATCATCATGGAAATCATAAACAAAGACATTGGGAACCTCCAGACACTGGATCCTACCCAATTCGGCTTTGTTAAGGGCAGATCTTGCCTCTTGAACCTGGTTGACTTCTTTGAAACAGTCACCAAGGCCACAGATGAAGGTAAGGTAGTCCACACAGCCTACCTGGACCTCGCAAAAGCCTTCAACACAATACCCCACTCGGGCATCATAAATAAGCTCACCAGCTTAAATATCAACCCCTATGTCACAAGATGGGTTACAAACTGGCTCAGGGATAGAACCCACATGGTCAGAATTGCAGGTGCCATGTCAGGCTCTAAACCAGTTACAAGTGGCATCCCACAAGGCTCAGTCCTGGGACCTCTCTTGTTCGGTATATATTTCTCTGAGGTACAGGCTAACACGGGAGGACTATGGCTGTCCAAGTTCGCAGATGACTGCAAACTGGGTGCCATAATCGACTCTCTGACTGACTCAAGCATCCTCCAAAAGGGTCTCACATAGACGGATAACTGGTGCCAGAGACATGGCCTAAAGCTAAATGCCAAAAAGTGCATAGTCATCCCCTTTGGGAAAAACAAAGTGCCCACAAATTACCACATAGGTGGCAATCCATTAAGTACAGAAGAAGTAATTAGGGATTTGGGGACCCAAGTAGATAGTAATCTCTCCTTTGACAATCACGTTGCCAAAGTGGTTAGAAAGATCTTCTATATAGCCCACCTTATCACGAAAGGGTTCACATCTAGATCAAGAGAGGTCATTGTGCCCCTCTACTCATCACTCATCAGGCCCATAATTGAATACAATGCCCCATTTGGGATGTACCTTACCCGATACCTGCAGCAACTGGAAAGACCCCAAAAGTACCTCACCAAGAGGATCATGGGATTCAAACAGATGCCCTATGCAGTTAGGCTAAAGAAACTCCAGCTCTACTCAGTTGCTTACCGCCTACTCAGAGGCGATCTGTGCCTGACGTATAAATCCATGTCCAACCCAGAATTAATGGACATGCTCCACCTCAGGAAATCCAGATCCCTTAGAGCTACATGCTCCAGGGACTTAAACCTCAGCACAGAAATAAATAGGACATGCTGGAGGGACAGATTCATATCCCAGAGGCTCCCCTCACTCTGGAACAGAATCCCAATACATGTTAGGCAGAGCCCCTCACTGACCCTCTTCAAGAGAAATCTTGATGAGTGGATGGGAGATCGTAAGTTTACCCTTGGGATCTCTTCTGTGTCCCTGCTTGACAGAGGTACAGTAAACTAACCTTAAAAGGGCTATCTTCTGTGACCTACTATACAGAGGCACAGTCAACTAATCTAAAAGGGTGGCGAAAGCCAAACACACTCTAGCTAGGCTTATAAATGCCCTAGGGCAGATAGCCTAGTATCAACCTATGAACCTATGAACCTAATCCTTGAGATGAGTATTAAGAGAGTATTATGAATGAACTCAGTGCATTATTGGCCATTATTCCTTAATTTCCTTACATAACAGAAGTTCTCTGCTTTACATTTTCTACTACTATTACTCTTAAGTTCCTTGCTAGCATGTTTCTCAGCAGTCTTCAGAATGACTGAAGGGAACAGGTCATAGTGGAGTTGCGGACTATGGGCAGCAAGCATGTGCAAGAAATTGAAACAGTGGATACTGTCCAATCAAATAAATACTAGTCAGCAAATATTATGGAGGAGTGAGAATTGGTTTTAAGAGATGGATTCACTGCTGAAGGTGAGTCTGATTTGAGGCCAATCGTTTTCTGAAAGCTGCAAGTTCCCTGCAAGTAGTAAGTTAAATAAAAGCAGATACAGATGTCTGTGTTCCTGACCTGCACAGGGAGCGATGAGTGTACAGAACATCATTATGGATGCATCTTATGTTAAAAGGATGTGTGCTCAAGCAAAAGATCCTAACCCAAGATACAACATGCTAAGTCAGTGGTGCAGAGAGAGTGTGCAGCCTTCAAGTGACCAGTATCACATGGGAAGGAGTGCAACACAGAACAGCACAATTACCATCTACCAGAGAAAAGGCCCAGCCATGAAAAAAAACCTTAATTGAATTTAATCAACTTCCAATTCAAGTACGTAGCCTTAAACCCTTCCATCTGAAGATAAATAATTACTCTACAGTGATATATAATATACAATTACAAACCTGAAGTGATTAGAAAACAGTGATGTATAAATACAATATATTGCAAATATGCCTTATTATCCCAAGTAAGTACACTTTGAGTAAAGTATACATATAACACTGAAAAAATGAATGCAGTCACCAGATACAGGTTCCATGGGACGAGACAACATGCCTGACTAAACCCCTGTCAATCGTGTTAAAGAAAATTTTAGCAAGTGGACATATCCCTAACCTGTAGCAACAGCATGTTGTGATATCAGTTCACAAGCTAGGAAGGAAAGCCACATTAGATCCAAACAATTTTAGACCCATCAGCCTAACCAGTCTTCTTTGTAAAAACATGAGGAGAGTTGAAGCAAGTACGTTCAAAATGACATGGGAGCACCTAATTTGGTTATATGTTGAACAGTTTGTTTAAGACGAAATCCTGCCTCTGAATCTTTGCATTCTTTGAGGTTGTGAGAGTTGCACTTAATGTTGGGCTGACAGAGTAAACTGCTTATCTTGACCTTACTGAGACCTTTGGCACCACTCCTTGTAAGGGAATTAAATATAATAGGTAATACTCCATATTTGCTATGGTGCAAATGACTCTTCCTGGTTGCCATACATAGACTTGCACCCCAGCAAGCATCCAGGGATGCTTCACTTGAACTGATCACTCAAATATTGAGATCAAAGGGTTATTTTTAGAAGAGGTGTACAACTGACTTTAAGTGCTTTCATTCAAAATGATGGGGAGGCATTTTCTGCAAGTGAGAAGGATTGGACTGCTTTGGAATTCAAGCTGAAAGGGGCATGATAGGCAAATCAATTCTCAGTAACAAGAATGTAGAGGGTTTGAGGATCTGCTGTTATGGTGAATACCTCTGTATTTTGCTAGAGAACTACTTTTATAATAATGTGCTATATGAATAAAATCATTAGCTTTATTTAAACATTTGCAGAAATTGCAGTCTCATTTTATTGCCTCACACAATTTTATCATATTATTTTCAATCATATTAAGTAGCTTTTTTTGGTCAAAGAATGTTATAGATTTTTTTACTGGTTTTCTACATAATGGTAAGTGATAGTTAATACTATATAATGTCTTATTATTTACAGCACTTGCAAGTCCTTGTATGTATTGATTTGACTTTATGGTGGAATGGAATTAGGGTCAAATACAAGTTTTCTGTCTCAAGTTTCAACATTATTTAATTTACTGCATTGGTCCAAGGTTCATAATCAGGCACTGCACATGCCATTTGAGAAACACAATATAAAACAGAAAGGATCATACAGCGGTACATGTCATGATAGCAATGTCAATACAGGAAGAGGATGTTGGGGGCGCAGTGGTGCAGCGGTTAGCATTGTCACCTCACAGCAAGAGGTTCTCCGGTTCGGGGTGCCTTCTTGTGGAGTCTGCATGTCCTCCCTAAATTTGAGTGGGTTTCTTCCGCGTGCTCCGGTTTCCTCCTACATTCAAAGACATGCATTTGGAACATTTCTCCCTGGGCCTCTGCTGAAAATGGGCCCTGTCCCAGTCAGACTTTCCTGGTAAACAAATGTTAAATGTTATAGCTGAACCTACATTAGTGTGATACATCATAAAATAAAGATCACACAGTTGTACAGTATACAACAAAGTAACAATAGAGGTAGATCATACTGTTTCAGGGATGTTAAAACATGATAATAGTAAAAAATCTGTTTTTTACTTTTATACGTGAACAAGCTTTTATGTAATAAAATGCATGTGCAGATAGATAGTAATGTAATGTTATGTACCAACTTTAAAAAAATGAAATATTTTAGCCAAGATTTACAACTGATCAATGATACAAGTACAACACTAAGGTGGAATGGGTAAGGGGTCAGAGGGTGTGGCCTAACCAGACTTTTTAAAGCATATAAACTGGGAAGTATTCGTAAGATGTGCCTTTATCCTTTTCTTAAAGACTGATACATTCTTAATTGTTAATTTCAGTTTGCAAGGAGTACCATGAAAGTGGTACTGTCCCAGAGAAGACTTTTTCAAAAATCAGCTGAGAAAAAAAACTAACCTCATGAGTTGGAGGCTTGCATGGTTTCCGAGACAAGAGGTTGACTCTTGAATCCTAAAAATATTCATTAATGGGGAGGGGCAGTAGTTTTCATGAAGAGATTTGAAAGTTAAATGAGTTGAGAAGAATTGTAGCTCTCCCTGCAGCTGGCAGACATTTGGCCTGCAGGACTGTAAATTAATTATGATCACTGTTTTTGGATAAATAAACAAACCTATGTTTTTTTATTTTCAGTGGTTTGTATAATTACTGTGTTATAGGGTGAAAAGACATTGATTATAGCAAGGAATACTATAGCCATGGGATTAACATATTTTTGAAAATAGCCATCTAGGTTCTGTACTGGGTAAAAACAAAAAACAAGAAAGTACTGCCACTCAGATAAAGCTGGTTATACTAAACAAACTCGGATAAATGTAAAAATGAAGTAAACCAGCACCATAACCAAACAAACTCGGATAAATGTAAAAATGAAGTAAACCAGCACCACGACACTCGATAGTAGAACAAATGAATTAACTTACACTTGCTAGTATTCAAAGACTTTCACCATACAGGCTTCATTAGGCAAATAGTCAAACAGTAAAAGTAGCAGCTTTAAATATCCTAATAAGTCTTGTGACTGACATCATGTGATTTTTATAATTATGAAAAATGTGTATGATAAGCATTATATGTACAATAATAAAAATATATAAAAAAATGTATCTTTTTTTGTCATTTTCTTCTGTCTCTTAATTCATTTAAAACTGGTTTCAATCTAAAACTGTCATTAAGACCAGGATGCTGCTGTGCCTTAAAACGAATAATCCATTTGTTCTCAAGAATTACAGTATTGTTTTTAATGTTTCCCCCCCTAATACTTATGACCCACGAATTCCATTTCCTAATACTATAAACAATAAATGAGGATGACCACTTCACCAGATATGGATATGCCCACCTGTTCACAGACCTGCAGGGTTGTCTGATGCCATCCTACATCACAGGTCATCTCAGACACATGGACATCACTCTGGTGCAATCAGCTGATGTGTCACATTATCATCCAGGCACACTCTGCTGCAGTTCAGGCCAGAATAGTGCTGATTTCCATGTTGGATAGCATCCATGAGACAGAATCCAGAGATACCATCCTCATTTTTCTTATGAGGTCTGTGGTGGCATATAATGCTTCCTGCTCCGCCTCCATGCAGAGGATTTCTAATACCATCACCACTGCCCACACTGGTAGTGCTGTCCAAGGTCAAGGTAGGCCTCGTAGGGAGGCCATCATGGGCAAACGATCCTCATTTATGTTTTGACATGTACAGTGATCTGTCACCCCTTGTCAGGGCTGGCCATGACACACAGCATCCAGTGGAAAGATACTTGATGCTTAGACACCATCCACATCAAGGTTTAAAGTTATATACCATCCTTGTAAGGGGAGACAAGTTCTAGTACAATAGTCCAGCAGAGTAGCCACAGGCCATGGTCATGTAGTGGCACCCTTACCCCATCCCAGAACAAATTATCTGTGGCACTAAGTACACATCACCTAAACACCCCAGCTGCACCTTCTCTTATATGTGCCACCACCCAGTGTGTGTAGACATTCTTGCATCATTGGTCACAATACTGTGAATCACCACTGGCCTATGCTGCTCTGTGCAGTCATTTCTGGTGGACATTAATGCAGCATACTCTGCAACTTGTCTGAGTCCTGGCCAAAGTCTTACATGCAATATATGCAATTCTAAGATAGTCTAATTCTAGTGCTGTCCTTTGTTCAGTAACGAGAAGTTCTGGAAGTTTCCTTAGTATTTCTGCATAACCCATTCCAAGAACACTCATATAAAAATAATATACTATAGTTCAGTGCACATTTCCTTATCAAAATATGCATATAATTATAGCAAATTAAATATATTTATTAAAATATTTGTATTACTGTTATTGTGAATTAAGTATTCTAGTGCATATAATCCTGCAGTTTCTTGCGTCTGTTTCAGCCACCCATTTACATGTTTTGGTTACTGTTAAATAATTATATGCATTTGTTAGTACTAGCAGTTGTTACATTTATTATTTTATGTTTAAAATAAACATAGTGACATAGTGTTGGAAATGCCTGGAATAGGCAGTATGCAAGAATTATTTGTTTATTTATGCTTTGCCACTTTGCTTTTAGCATTTCTAAGCATTTGTTTAACAGTATAATTCACCTTCTAGGTCAACATATGCAGTTCAAAAGACTTTGAAATATCTTTAGTATGCAACTGTTTTGCACTTTAGAAGTCAACTGTGTTATCGAAAGTATCAAAGTTCAAAACTGCTTAATGCAGGGGTTGTGCTGCAGCAGATAGATTTTCTGACATTAAATATAAGCAAGCTATTCAATGTTTTGTGTGTGTGTGTGTGTGTGTGTGTGTGTGTGTGTGTGTGTGTGTGTGTGTGTGTGTGTGTGTGTGTGTGTGTATGTGTGTGTAAACAGATGGAGCAACACAAGAAGCAACAAGGGCAGCAGAGTGGCTGTTCAACATTTTGAGCTGCACATTATTGTAGTCAGGTGATCTATAGGTAGAAACAGCAATGTGGACGGAATCTCACATTCCGACCTGCACAGTTTGTGCTGTTGCAGCAGTCAGCAATGGGAAGTTTGTGGAAGTTAGACACTAAGTACAGCAGTCTGAAATGCTAAAAGATAGGGAGGTCATAGTCACTTTCTCGTACTATACTAACATTTTATAATTGCTTGAGCATAATAATTTGAGGTCATACTTGCTCATTTTGTCTTGCTCACTTCACAGAGGACCATGATTATAAAACCTGTAAATTAGTGTTGTGTAGTACAATATTACAGCATCATGGAGACTGAGATGTTTTTTTCTTTACCTGTGAGTGATTACTCTGTCTTCAAGGTGCAATGACCTCAGAATGAGAATAATAAAATAAAGAGGTGGGGACTACAAAGGATACTGTTTTGTGTACGCGTGTCATTGCTTCACAAAACGATAAGCTCAGGTACATGTGTTATGAGAATTGTGTACTTCAGCTGCCATATGCAAAATATTGTTACCAAGTTACTAGTTCAGATGTTTCAGGGAGACATAGAAATCCAGAGTAGCGATATGTAATGCATGAGTACTTTGATGAAATGAGCCATCAGAATGTGAGATAATAGTCTAATAACGTATGCAATTTACACTAAAGGTGGTACATGTAATACAACAATGCAATACTTAGAAATGTTTGACAAGCGACAATGTCATTCCTTTTTCCTAACGTTTATCTCCTACACTGCATATCTCATTGTTTATAATCTTTTCTCTATTTAGTTTTCCTTGGAATTTGTCTTTTGAGGACTTTTCTGAAAATGAGTTGACAAGCTCCATCAAAATATACAAATAAATAAAAAAATAGATCAACACAGTAGTGTGCTAGCTGGTATAATGAGATAAAAATGAAATAAAAGTTAAGGCTGCAATACAGTCTGCCATCATGAAGAGTGTTTTCTTAAACATCATACAAATCATGCCACAAACCCCTGCAGCAATGACAAGGACTGTGTTGGTAAAATATATCATGATAAGGACAAAATAACCATGAGTGCAAAGAACACACATTAACACAAGATCAAGCAATGCAGAAGTACAGCATATGTCATAACAGAAGGTCCATACCAGACAGACGCCTTTGTCTCATATTGTACTTTGTTATGCTGGCCTCTACAGCTAGGACAAATATAAGACTAAACTGTTGTAAGATGGGTGCAGACAGGTAAGCAGTACAAGAAACTCTATGGATGCACCCACATAAACTCCCTACATTGATATTACTATATTAACCTGTTGTAATATGGATGCAGGCAAGTAGGTAGGCAGTACAAGAAAGTCTATGGATGCACCCACATGAACTCCCTACATTGATATTACCATAGTAACCTGTTGTAATATGGGTGCAGGCAGGTAGGCAGTGCAAGAAAGTCTATGGATGCACCCACATTAACTCCCTACATTAATATTACTATATTAACCTGTTGTAATATGGGTGCAGGCAGGTAGGCAGTACAAGAAACTCTATGGATGCACCCACATGAACTCCCTACGTTGATATTACTATATTAACCTGTTGTAATATGGATGCAGGCAGGTAGGTAGGCAGTACAAGAAAGTCTATGAATGCACCCACATGAACTCCCTACGTTGGTATTACCATAGTAACCTGTTGTAATATGGGTGCAGACAGGTAGGCAGTGCAAGAAAGTCTATGGATTCACCCACATGAACTCCCTACGTAGGTATTACCATAGTAACCTGTTGCACTATGGGTGGAGACAGGTACACAGTGCAAGAAAGTCTATGGATGCACCCACGTGAACTCCCTACATTGATATTACTATATTAACCTGCTGTAATATGGGTGCAGGCAGGTAGGCAGTACAAGAAACTTATGGATGCACCCACATGAACTCCCTACGTTGATATTACCATAGTAACCTGTTGTAATATGGGTGCAGACAGGTAGGCAGTGCAAGAAAGTCTATGGATGCACCCACATGAACTCCCTACATTGATATTACCATATTAACCTGTTGTAATATGGGTGCAGGCAGGTAGGCAGTACAAGAAAGTCTATGGATGCACCCACATGAACTCCCTACATTGATATTACCATAGTAAACTGTTGTAATATGGGTGCAGAACAGTAGGCAGTGCAAGAAAGTCTATGGATGCACCCACATACACTCCCTGTGTTGATATTACCATAGTAAACTGTTGTACTATGGGTGCAGACAGGTACACACTGCAAGAAAGTCTATGGATGCACCCACATGAACTCCCTATGTTGATATTACCATAGGGAGCAGTAAAGTTTTACAAAGGATTTAATCTACCTATCATGCCATAAAATTATGATTAGGGAGAAAATGTCAGTTCAGTACTGGAGGCACTAGATGCCATTGTTCATTAAGGTACGCAAAACACTTTAAATAAATTAAATGAGAAATGCCATACGTTTTAAACCATCTGTTTCATACAAGCATAGAAAATGGCGAAGTTCCAGCAATATGGCTAAAATGCATATTACCGTATGCATAAAGATAAAAAAGTGTTCTCCTAAGAGCCATAGATTTGTTTACATATTTAGTGGCCCAGGGATGGTTCTTGAAAACTTGGTTGCATGAAAACTAACAGAAAAAAAATAAAAGCTATACAATGGATTTCATCCTGGTTGGAAGGCAAATAGTGACTATCATTTAATAGCCACATGGGCAAATGGATTATTAAATAATTAATTAATGTATTTATTAATTAATTAACTAAAATAATGACGTGTGTTAGCCAGGATAGTCCAGCTGAGCACACAAGATCTTTCTCATTGCCAGCCCAAGAGGAAAAGCTCCATTAACATTACAAAAATATAAAAATGGATCATGCAGTAGAATTTAAAAAAAAAATAAAAAAATGTTAACAGCATACATAATAATATTGTATATATAATTTGCCAATAGAAGAAAAATATAGTACAAAATAGAATTTACATATATCTAGGAATGCACTAAGATGCAGCTATAGAGATAATATACATATTTGCAAGGTTCAAGACTAGATAGTGATTTTTACATAAAATATACATTACTGATCTAGCAGAAGACAATCTGTGAAATTTATGTTAATGTATGGAGAAATTTTGCATAGGAATACAGCAAAATATTAAAGTTTGATTTTAGTTAATAAGATAATTTAGTGATGATTCCTAAAAATGTGTTATTAAATTTTGGATGAGTGTTTATTTAGTGGTTAAGTGAGTAAGCTTTGGTAGTGTGTTTAGTCAGAAATTACAGATTATGTAGTTCCTGAGCTATAGAGTGTTATAAAAAGTGGGTGTTCCTGTAAGTGGTTAATTATATCATACATGGACATTCTCGTTTAATTGCCAAGTGTACACTGTTTTATTTGTATATTATATATTTGTTTCTAACATTTTCCTTCTCTAGATGGGAAGTCCCGTTCTCATTAGAGCTCCAGACAGAAAATGTCAAGTCTGGACTATAGTTCCTAGGGTCAGTGGTAGGGCCACCCTTGTGTAGGGATACCACAATGTCTGAACTCCAAGTTTCTGGCACATACCCAGTAGAGGGGCTAATACATAATAGGTTTAAGAGATAATCAATGAGGCTATGATTACCGTTGAATAAGTTACAATCTGGTATGTTTTTGGTTTTGGAGCCAGCAAAGGGAATTTAGGACCTGTTCTGAAGATTTAACTATGGAAGCAGAAACTTTGCATATGAAGTGGGTGGGGCTACATTTGTAAGAACTACATTGAAGAGATGGGAAGCTGTAGTCAGAACATGCATGATTTTGTTTTAAAGGCAGTTATCATTAATAAAATTAAGCAACCATCATGTGTATTTATTTATTTATTTATTTGACATTTGTTAACCGGGATAGTCCATCTGAGCAAAAGTCCTTTTTCAGTGGAGGCCTGGGAGGAAGCTCCTGTGTTTGCCAGATAAGTCTGATTGCACAATAATCATATCGTAACCAGAATTTTCTTTATGAACTGCCATTGTACTCTTTCAGGTTTTACTATTCATGTTCTTACTGTATGTGTATCATGCCCTACAACCATACCTCAATACTGCACTAATTAAATCAGCATTCAGGGCAATCATGATTTTTGATCCTCTAACTACAAATTGTAATAAGTCAACTGTGTTCTTTCTGGCCTTTCTGCAGAATGAATCTGTTTACTATACAAAATGGCAACTATTATCCCCCTTATCCCAGTGTAGAATCATGACTCTGCTGTAGAAGGTGAGAGAGAAGATTATGCTGTCTCTGTATGTGGTCATAATGGAGGCTAATAAGGATTTTCTTTCTGCATTGCTATAATCCTGGGATATAAGCATACACCAATGTCAATGCACTGTGCACAGAACACCCGCTTTATCATCTGATATACTGTAGTCGTGTTGGTTACTTTTTTGAGCTCTACCAGAATGCAGTCCAACAGTGGCTAATTCCATTCCCACCAGATATCAGTAAGCTGACCTATGCCCACTATCCCTCTCCTGGGCTGCCCTAAGATATCTAGGATTTCAATCAATCCAAGGCCAGCTATGCCAGAAAAGAAAGTTCAGCCTCTGCAACAATGGGATGGCTGTAGGCAACTTATCTTTTAATTCCCCAGCCACAGTTTTCAGTCCCTGCTTATGACATAAAGTATAACTGTTTTTTTCACCATAAATTCCCACCAGGTTTCTCTGAAAATATCGGACTGGTTTTCCTAGATCAATTGATTACTATTTTAATGTCACTTTCACACATCATTGCTTGTGCCAGCTGATATTGGCCTGCTGCATATATGCTATTAGGTATACATTGTACTGCTTTATCTTTTTTGTATCCTATTTTCCTATATAGCACAGATGTGACTAAACCAACTTGTAGCTTGCAGTTCATTGGCATATGCATACATGAAATGATCCAGGCTGCCACTTTTAAACTATCCCTACCATTGCTACATACACTGCTTTTGTATGGCTGTGTACAGTCTACTGACTCATGTAATAAACTTTGCACATGCTGTAGAGCTCCACCTGTATAACTACACAGCTTTGAGGAGTAGAATACTGACTACATCATTTTTCTTTGATTTAGCATGTATGCATCATCCTCATCCTGACTTGGAGCTATCTCCTTCTAATCCCTGGCACTGGCTCTATCATGCACAGGAATTCCACATCCATTCATGATCCATACATACAGTTCAGGAGTATGCCACTGATCTTTGCAAAGCAATAGTGTAGTGTATTACCAGATGCACTGAAGCAGGAAGGTACTGAATACTCATTTGCTCTTATTGGTGTTCTAGTGTGTGTACAGGGTTATTTTACATTAAATCACAAATGAAACTGATCAGGAATCAATATATTGACCAATTTTATTTACAAACACACTGCAATCCAAAAACATTGCAAATATAACTGATATATTTATATTTGCAATCAAATAGCAAAGGTAACACCGTTAGCAAAAAATCCAAATACATCCCTACGAATGACAAATATACCTACCATGAACATACCTTCAAAATAATACTTTTTATATGAAGGACTTTGCTCCAACGACCCCGTAACTTACATATACTAATTCCATGATCACATAACCTCAAAGAAAGACCTATTGTTGTGGGTGGTAGATGGTTAACAGAAACCATGTCCCTATACATTGAACAGAAACTTGGTCCTGTGGTTAAACTGATACCCACAATTTTAAGGGACACTACACAATTAAGTGATATCAAACAATATAATAATGAATATATAGATGGTGAAGTTTTTCTAGTTACACTGGATGTTAAGAATTTATTTACCTCCATACCTAATGACTATGGGACAGATGTCATTAGGGATGTTTTGCATAGCCTAACTAGTATGAACACTGATGAAGTTTTTCTGATCTGTACCCTTCTTGAGATGGTACTCACTAACAATGTATTCATGTTTGAAAACAATCTTTATTTGCAACCACGGGGTGTCACTATGGGCACCCCATGTGCAAACTCTTATGCAAATTTGGTAACGTATTTTTGGGAAGCTCTACATGTTTTTAAATGTGTTTACCACCCACACATTATTTTGTACAGACGTTTTGTGGATGACGTTTTCTTTCATTGGAAGGGAGACGTCTCTTTATTATGTGAGTTTGTAAATTATCTTGAATCTAGTACTGAATTTCTGAAATTTATGTTTATTCATAATATGCATAAGATAGATTTTCTTGATGTTTCTGTCGTTAAGAACAGTACTGGGCTTCTTAGCACTAGGCTGTTTCGAAAACCATGTTGGAGAAATGGGCTGTTGCATTTTAACAGTATGCATCCTAGATTTATATTTTTGAATATAGTGAAAGGACAATACCATAGAATAAAAAGGATTTGTAAAGAACAAGAAGTATTAAATGATGAAATTGTAGTTTTAGAGAGGTTGTTTAAAGACAGAGGCTATACAGATAGTACAATAAAAAAGGCCAGAGAACAGGTTTTTAAAATTGATAATTTATCAATGAATGATTCAGGTGTAATGAAGCAAGTTGCTTTGGGTAGAAATATTTATTATTCTAGTAAGAAACTTAGTTTAATTGTGAAATATACTAATGACAATGAAATTGTTACTAGAATTATAAAACGAAACTGGCATATATTAACTATAGATCCTTCCACAGAAGAACTAATAGGAAGGACACCCAGTTTTGGTTATAAAAACAGCTTTAAATTAAAGCAGATTTTATGTAAAGATAAGAAACAGTGGGTAAGATCGAAAATTTCTATGAATTTTGGTGTGTTCTCATGTGGTTCATGTAACATGTGTAAAGTGATAGATTAGAGAACTAGGCATAGCTCCTCGTGGTCCCCTGCAGAGTTCCTAAGCCAGCAGAGAGCAGAAAAAGCAACTTTCTTGATCATAAGTATTTTTTAAACTTTTTAGTTTGCATTTTTCGATCTTTTGAGCTTTTCGACTACTGTTTGTGCCTATATTACTGTTTTATTACCTTATTTTCCTGTTTTTGTGAGCTTATATTGTTGATTGCACTTGTGGGCTAAAGTATTGCTTAAAAGTAACAAACAGGCTAATACACTCAAGTGTACCAGCCTTTGATAGCAATTTAGTCGAAAACAAAGCATTTACTGCATTTTTCTGTCTGTTTGCAAAAAAACAAAAAAAAACAAAAAATATTTCTCCTTTCCTAAACTTTCCTAGCTAGTTGTTCCAGTGATCAGATTTTGCTGATCCCTGGGCTTTGTATTTGGTTTCTGTGTTCCTCCATTTTCTTGTGTGGCCAGAGGTAGTTTCTTTACTCACCAGTGGGAGTGGGAAGTACTGAGCTGCTTGTTTGTCCTCAGAGGAGTGGTTAGAAGCAGCAACTAGTAATTCGTCGGCCGTTTTGGGTCATTTCCTGTTTTTTCCAGCCCCCTGCTATAAAGCACGCTTTGGCAGGCTTTTCTGGCATTAGAGAACTAGGCATAGCTCCTCGTGGTCCCCTGCAGAGTTCCTAAGCCAGCAGAGAGCAGAAAAAGCAACTTTCTTGATCATAAGTATTTTTAAGCTTTTAGTTTGCATTTTTCGATCTTTTGAGCTTTTCGACTACTGTTTGTGCCTATATTACTGTTTTATTACCTTATTTTCCTGTTTTTGTGAGCTTATATTGTTGATTGCACTTGTGGGCTAAAGTATTACTTAAAAGTAACAAACAGGCTAATACACTCAAGTGTACCAGCCTTTGATAGCAATTTAGTCGAAAACAAAGCATTTACTGCATTTTTTCTGTCTGTTTGCAAAAAAAACAAAAAAACAAAAAATATTTCTCCTTTCCTAAACTTTCCTAGCTAGTTGTTCCAGTGATCAGATTTTGCTGATCCCTGGGCTTTGTATTTGGTTTCTGTGTTCCTCCATTTTCTTGTGTGGCCAGAGGTAGTTTCTTTACTCACCAGTGGGAGTGGGGAGTACTGAGCTGCTTGTTTGTCCTCAGAGGAGTGGTTAGAAGCAGCAACTAGTAATTCGTCGGCCATTTTGGGTCATTTCCTGTTTTTTCCAGCCCCCTGCTATAAAGCGCACTTTGGCAGGCTTTTCTGGCATTAGAGAACTAGGCATAGCTCCTCGTGGTCCCCTGCAGAGTTCCTAAGCCAGCAGAGAGCAGAAAAAGCAACTTTCTTGATCATAAGTATTTTTCAAACTTTTAGTTTGCATTTTTCGATCTTTTGAGCTTTTCGACTACTGTTTGTGCCTATATTACTGTTTTATTACCTTATTTTCCTGTTTTGTGAGCTTATATTGTTGATTGCACTTGTGGGCTAAAGTATTGCTTAAAAGTAACAAACAGGCTAATACACTCAAGTGTACCAGCCTTTGATAGCAATTTAGTCGAAAACAAAGCATTTACTGCATTTTTTCTGTCTGCAAAAAAAAAACAAAAATATTTCTCCTTTCCTAAACTTTCCTAGCTAGTTGTTCCAGTGATCAGATTTTGCTGATCCCTGGGCTTTGTATTTGGTTTCTGTGTTCCTCCATTTTCTTGTGTGGCCAGAGGTAGTTTCTTTACTCACCAGTGGGAGTGGGGAGTACTGAGCTGCTTGTTTGTCCTCAGAGGAGTGGTTAGAAGCAGCAACTAGTAATTCGTCGGCCATTTTGGGTCATTTCCTGTTTTTTCCAGCCCCTGCTATAAAGCACACTTTGGCAGGCTTTTCTGGCATTAGAGAACTAGGCATAGCTCCTCGTGGTCCCCTGCAGAGTTCCTAAGCCAGCAGAGAGGCAACTTTCTTGATCATAAGTATTTTTAAACTTTTTAGTTTGCATTTTTGATCTTTTGAGCTTTTCGACTACTGTTTGTGCCTATATTACTGTTTTATTACCTTATTTTCCTGTTTTTGTGAGCTTATATTGTTGATTGCACTTGTGGGCTAAAGTATTGCTTAAAAGTAACAAACAGGCTAATACACTCAAGTGTACCAGCCTTTGATAGCAATTTAGTCGAAAACAAAGCATTTACTGCATTGTTTTCAGTCTGTTTGCAAAAAAAAAAAAATAAAAATATTTCTCCTTTCCTAAACTTTCCTAGTTAGTTGTTCCAGTGATCAGATTTTGCTGATCCCTGGGCTTTGTATTTGGTTTCTGTGTTCCTCCATTTTCTTGTGTGGCCAGAGGTAGTTTCTTTACTCACCAGTGGGAGTGGGGAGTACTGAGCTGCTTGTTTGTCCTCAGAGGAGTGGTTAGAAGCAGCAACTAGTAATTGTCGGCCATTTTGGGTCATTTCCTGTTTTTCCAGCCCCTGCTATAAAGCACGCTAGCGTGCTTTAGCCTTGAGAGCTACTACCGTTGCACACTAGGGCAGCCGTTAATCAGATTTAAACTATTAGGGCTACCTAAAGTCCACTCTTCAAATTTTCCTTAAAACTACCTTCCTCAAAGTATACTACTGTCCTATTTAGTGTATCCTACAACTATAAATTATCTCTACTTGACTCCCAAGTAGACTATTCTCTATCTGTATAGCGAAGCACTTGCTCCTACAGTACTTATCACCTCGATACAGCACTCTTGTTATAGAAAGTACCCCAAAAAGCAAACCCCATTTCTCGGTCACCCACATCCCCCAGAACCTTTTCTTAAGTTTTTCTGTCTATTCCTTCTAGCATGTCGAGGAATCAGTTGCTAATGTCCTCTCCTGCTCAGCTGGTGAACCTGGGAATATTGAGGCAATGTTACAATTGCCTCATGTACACAGACAACCCTCTCCTCCTCCCACAAAACACAAATACATGCGAGAGATGCAACTATACGGCCAAACTGGAGGCTGAGCTCTCTCAACATAGGACTGGCATGACCAGACAGGAGGAGCAGGTAACCACACACACTATAGACCCAGTCTCACATAATACCATCACAACCTCAAATCATACACATAAACACACAAAGACATACTGGAGGCTCTGATCAAAAATCTACCAAAACAGCAGAGGCCACCAAAGCAGACACCCAAACAACTACCACCTCAGAACACAACACCTGCAACACATAGACCACACAGTCAGAGTGTCAAGCAGTCACAGCCCTTAAGGCCAAACACAATGCCAGACACACTAGTCATTGGTGACTCCATAGTCAGACACACTGACGCCCCGCTCACCAGACTGAGTAAGGAGAAGGTCACAGTAAGCTGTCTGTCGGGTGCTAGAATCCGCCACATAACGCATGCACTCAGGTCTCTCAACAGCAGGTATAAGTACGACTCAATCATTGTCCACGCTGGTGTTAACGACCTGAGACGTACCTCCTTGGACTACATGAAAAGAGACATAGAGGAGCTCTCTGATTATGTAGCCCAAGCAGGTATGACCCTGACCTTGAGCAGTATTCTACGTTCACCAAGAATGATGCCACAATACAGAGATAAGATGATCAGCTTTAACAATTGGCTTAAACTCTGGTGTCATTCAAAGGATCCAATGTCTGTCTGCCTGGGATGACATGCTGGACAAGCCACGCTGCTTCAGGGACGGCTTGCACTTGTCACCCTGGGATTCCGGATTTTGGCAAAGGCTCTTGCCACCCCATAGTGCCTTTTTAGGCAAGGCTCAAATTCTAAACCTACCACCCTAGAACAAAACAAAGAAAAAAACTAAGGGTAATGCTGCTCAATGCCAGAAGTCTCAACCTCAAGATGCATGCACTCGAGGCCCTTCTCAGTATGGAGAACATCGATGTCTGTGCTGTGACCGAAACCTGGTTCAAGGCTCCTGAGAGCACCCCAGCACTATCAGGTTTTACCTCATATCATGCGTTCCGGCCCCAAAACCTGGACAATACCAAGAAAGGAGGAGGGTATCCATATTCATCAAGGACACCCACACCTCAAGATTGGTGGCATCGCACGATGCATCGGAAACCATCCAGGTGCAATTAACCATAGGCAAGACTGCTCTGCAATTTGTAGCATGTTACAGGCCACCCTCGCAAACTCAGGAACCTCGTATGGCCTTCCTGAAAACACTGGAGGGGATAAATGTATCTCCGAACACCATCATACTAGGTGACTTCAACTACACTAATATAGACTGGGAACACTACTCAAGCCCAAACACTCTAGCCCAAAAGTTCCTGGAATTCATAAACACAAATGCCATGGAACAACTAGTCACCATCCCCACAAGAGGAGAAAACATACTTGATCTCATCATCACGAACATGGGAGCACAATGTTCAACGCCGGAAGTATACCCCTCACTGGTGAGATCTGATCACAAACTAATCTCGCTGGAGGTCCTCATCCCGCCCCCACCAGAAATGAAAAAGACCACAGTAAAGAACTTCTCAAAGCCGACTTCACACTTCTAAAGACTAGTGTGGTCTCCTTTAAGGCCCCTGAGCTGGCGGTTAACATTACTCAAACCGCTGAATCACTTACAAATGCCTTCTACCAGCACCTGCAGGGCTGCATGGATCAGGCAATCCCAAGCAAAACAAAGACTCTTTGTACCAAAGGCAAGCGTCCAGTCTGGTGGACCCCAGCCATAAACAAACTCTACAACAAAAGGAGGAAGCTACTACAAGATAGAGCAAAATCCTTAAAAGGTGAGACACCGCTGATCACTATAAGTAAAAAGCTAAGAGCTCTCATAAAATCATCCAAAGCTAATTTTGAGAAAAAAATAGCTAAGGACTCAAAAGACAACCATAAGGCATTCTTTAGCTATGTCAGAAACCTAGGAGGAAACTCCCAGATATGCTCAGAATTAGTTCAAAATGATTTGAAGATTACTGATCCTACAGACATTGCCAACATACTGGCTGAAAGGTTCAGTGCAAACTCCCCCCCTAAAGGAGAGATATCTATACCAAATGATTGTAGCCCCCCAAACATCTCTAACGCCCAGGTGAGAATTGCTCTCTCCAAGGCAAAGAACACAGCATCCATGGGACCTGATGGTGTCCCCGGCTGTGTGCTCCATGAACTCAACGAGGAATTAAACCCACAGTTAGGGCAGCTGTTTAATCTTAGTCTCACCTCTGGATACGTACTCAGGGAGTGGCGCACAGCGACTGTGGTCCCACTCCACAAAGGCAGTGCCTCCACCGACCCTGGAAATTACCGTCCCATTATCTTGACAAGCCTTATCTGCAAAGCCATGGAGAGGATCATAATGGATCTCATAAATAAAGACATAGGGAACTTGCAGACTTTGGATCCAACCCAGTTTGGCTTTGTCAAAGGCAGATCATGCCTTCTAAACTTGGTTGACTTATTCAAAACAGTCACCAAGGCCATTGACGAGGGAAAGGCAGTCCATACAGCCTACCTAGACCTGGCGAAGGCTTTTGATACAATACCTCACTCGGGTATCATTGAAAAACTCATCAACTTAAATGTAAACCCATACATTACAAGATGGGTTGCAAACTGGCTGAGTGACAGAACCCACAGGGTCAGAGTTGCTGGCGCCATGTCAGACTCAAAGCCTGTCACAAGTGGTGTCCCACAGGGCTCAGTCCTGGGCCCACTCTTGTTTGGCATCTACTTCTCTGAAGTACAAGCAAACACAGGAGGGTTATGACTGACAAAGTTTGCAGATGACTGCAAACTGGGCCGTAGTTGAAAACACATCCGACACAGATATCCTTCAGAAGGGTCTCACAGAAACGGATAACTGGTGCCAGAGCCATGGCCTAAAGTTAAATGCCAAGAAATGCATAGTCATACCCTTCGGGAAAAATAAGGTTACCCATAGCTACCATATAGGTGGCAATACCATGAACACAGAAGAAGTTATTAGGGACCTGGGAACCCAGGTTGACAGTAGCCTTTCATTCAACACTCATATTGCTAAAGTAGTTAGGAAGACCTTCTACATTGCCCACCTTATCATGAAGGGATTCACATCTAGATCAAGGGAAGTCATAGTCTCCCTATACTCATCACTCATCAGACCAATGATCGAGTACAATGCCCCATTCGAATGTATCTGACCCGACACTTGCAGCAGCTGGAGAGGTCACAAAGTTCCTCACCAAAAGGATAAAGGGTCTCAAAAATCTGTCTTATGCTGCCCGACTGAAAGAACTCCAGTTATATTCAGTTGCTTACCGCTTGCTCAGAGGTGACCTATGCCTGACATACAAGGCCATGTCAAACCCAGATTTGATGAACATGCTTCATCTCAAAAATCTAGATCCCTCAGAGCCACAAGGGCGGGAGACTTAAACCTCGACACGGTTATTAATAGGATGTGCTGGAGGGATAGATTCATCACCCAAAGACTCCCTATGCTGTGGAACAAAATCCCGGTTTATGTGAGGCAGAGCACCTCGCTGGCCTTGTTCAAGAGGAATCTTGACCAATGGATGGGAGATCGCAGATACACCCCAGGGGTTACCTCAGTGTCACTGCTCGACAGAGGCACAGCAAAATAATGGGCATAGTTTCTCCAAACTAAAGGGGTGGTGTAAGCCACAAAACTATGGGCTAGGCTTATAAATGCCCTCGGGCAGATAGCCTAGTATGAACCTATGAACCTATGAACCTATGATACTAAACGTTTTTGCCATCCTACCCTAAATTTTGAGTTTTTGCCAAAATTTTATGCTACTTGTAACAATAGTAACCTTATATATTTGGGTACTTGCACATGCTGTAGCTGTTTTTAGGTGGGAAAAACTTCTAGGAGACTCAGAGATAGAATTTATAATCACTTATATGATATCAAGAATGCCAATATGCAAAATGCTTTGGCAAAACATATCTCTGAGTTTTGTACACATGGTTTTAGGTTCAAACTACTACAACTCGTTTTTGTCAGTGAGAGAGGAGGTTGTTGTTGTGTCTTTCGGCTTTTCCCAGTTAGGGGTTGCCACAGCGGAACTCCGGTCTGCTACTGATTGGCAGTAGATTTTTACATGCTGAGTTGCCGGCCCTGACGCACAACCTTCAATGAAGGTACGCCCATTCATGCATGTCTCCACACAGAAGACGGTCTAGCTGAGAATCGAACAGGACAACGTCTTACTGTGAGGCGACAATGCTACCGCAGCACCACCACCACAGTCAGTGAGAGAGGAGATAATACTAATAAATATTTGGAATGCATAGAACTAGGCTGGATTTTTAAGTTACGAGCACATGTCTTCCCTGGTTTAAACTCTTTTATTAGCATTAAACCAGCTTTGAAAGCACAACAACTTAAATGAATGAATTTTGTATTTGTTTCCAAATTGGTTCTTAAAAACATTTAAAAAAAAAAACGTTTAAAAACAGTTTTAGTTTTATTTAATTAATTGATTAGTTAAGCATTAGCTACCATAGTGATGTTTGTTTTTAAGTTGTTTAATTGATGTGTAAGTGATGATTATTTAATTATTTAATTGATTAATTATGTTGAGTATGCTATTCAAACTGTAGGTTTCATTCTGTAACTTAGATCTGAAGAAGTGTGGTTTCCACGTGAAAGCTCTCATCTGTTGTTTCATTAAACTACTGTTTTTACTTGGATATATTTTCTTGTGGTGGTCCTTCCTTGTCTGTTTGCTGAACCTCAAAGAAAGGGGAATAATTTAGAATTATGCTGTTATCAACATGCCACACTTTGATTATAGAATAACTTGATGAAGTTAATTACTGACCATTTTAACAACAAAATCTGGTTGTGAGAAAATAAGCCTGTGACCAATCGTATGGAATCCATAAATACTTATATCAGCCCTTCTCTTACAATTTGCAATTGCTATTGTGGTATCGTTTAACAGTAGTGGAAAGGGTCGCTTGTGACGATGCACTATGGGCACATATTGCATTATTGTTATACTGGCCTTTACTTTTCCCAAAATGTGGGGTACATGTGCTTTCCCCTGTGTGATACTGCATAATCTATCCGGCACCTTTTTCTTTAGTTTTCCTTCTACCTGTTTATTCTTATATAGGATGCAATGTAAATCTGCATGCCTTTAACTATGAGTAACTTTGAAATATTATACAAATATTTTCGGAAGCTGATTTTAATTTGGATTAAGATATTTAACCTTTGGTCTTTTGTGAATATCATTTATTAATTGCTACTATGGGCGCAGTGGTTACACAGCAAGAGGTTCTGGTTTCCAAAGACATGCTGCAGGTGGATTGGACACTCTAAATTGGCCCTAGTGCCTTCTGTGGAAGGTTGGGCGCCGCTGGCAACTCGACACCGTAAAACTCCACTGCCATTCAAGACAAGGT